>NC_135233.1:489631916-489934098 GCF_051348905.1 Ranitomeya variabilis | reverse complement strand
AAACGCCCACTTCATAGCCAACAACTCCCGATTGCCGACATCATAATTGCGTTCAGCAGGCGAAAACTTACGGGAAAAGAAGGCACACGGTTTCATCAAGGAACCATCAGAATTCCTCTGAGACAAAACGGCCCCTGCCCCAATCTCAGAAGCGTCAACTTCAACCTGAAACGGCAGAGAAACATCTAGCTGACGCAACACCGGGGCAGAAGTAAATCGGCGTTTAAGCTCCTGAAAGGCAGAGACAGCCACAGAGGACCAATTCGTTACATCAGCGCCTTTCTTCGTCAAATCGGTCAGGGGTTTAACCACACTGGAGCAGTTAGCAATGAAACGGCGATAAAAATTAGCAAAGCCCAAAAATTTCTGAAGGCTCTTCACGGATGTGGGTTGAATCCAATCATGAATGGCCTGAACCTTAACCGGATCCATCTCTATAGATGAGGGAGAAAAAATGAAGCCCAAAAAAGAAACCTTCCGCACTCCAAAGAGACATTTAGACCCATTCACAAACAAAGCATTGTCACGAAGGATCTGAAATACCATCCTGACCTGTTTCATATGAGACTCCCATTCATCGGAAAAACTTAAGATGTCATCCAAATATACAATCATGAACTTATCAAGATAATTCCGGAAGATATCATGCATGAAGGACTGAAAAACAGATGGAGCATTAGAGAGCCCGAATGGCATCACAAGGTATTCAAAATGGCCTTCGGGCGTATTAAACGCAGTTTTCCATTCGTCACCCTGCTTAATACGAACAAGATTATATGCCCCCAAAGGTCAATTTTAGTAAACCAACTAGCCCCCTTAATTCTGGCAAACAAATCGGAAAGCAAAGGTAAAGGGTATTGAAACTTGACCGTGATCTTATTCAAGAGGCGATAATCAATACAGGGTCTCAAGGAGCCATCCTTTTTAGCAACAAAAAAAAATCCCGCTCCCAACGGTGAAGAAGATGGCCGAATATGCCCTTTCTCCAAAGACTCCTTAACATAACTCCGCATGGCGGTATGTTCCGGCACAGACAGGTTGAAAAGTCGGCCCTTAGGAAACTTACAGCCTGGAATAAAGTCAATAGCACAATCACAGTCCCTATGCGGTGGAAGGGAACTGGACTTGGGCTCATCGAATACATCCTGAAAATCAGACAAAAACTCTGGAACTTCAGAAGAGGAGGAAGAGGAGATTGACATCACAGGAACGTCATTATGAACCCCCTGACAACTCCAACTAGTCACAGACATAGACTTCCAATCCAACACAGGATTATGTATCTGCGACCATGGAAACCCCAGCACAATAGCATCATGCAAATTATGCAACACCAGAAAACGACAATCTTCATGATGGGCTGGCGCCATGTACATGGTCACCTGTGTCCAAAACTGGGGTTTATTTTTAGCCAAAGGTGTAGCATCAATGCCCCTTAAAGGAATAGGGTTCTGCAAAGACTGCAAGGGGAAACCACAACGCCTGGCAAATTCAAAGTCCATTAAGTTCAAAGCGGCACCTGAATCCACAAACGCCATGACAGAAAATGACGACAATGAGCAGATCAAGGTCACAGATAACAGAAATTTAGGTTGTACAGTTCCGATGGTAACTGAACTAGCGATTCTCTTTGTACGCTTTGGGCAGACTGAAATGACATGAGAAGCATCGCCACAATAAAAACACAACCTATTCTGACGTCTGAATCCTTGCTGTTCCGTTCTAGACAGAATCCTATCACACTGCATAGGCTCAGGCATCTGCTCTGAGGACAATGCCACAGCGCGCACAGTTCTGCGCTCCCGCAAGCGCCGATCAATCTGAATGGCCAGAGACATAGAATCACTCAGACCAACAGGCGTGGAAAACCCCACCATAACATCTTTAACAGATTCAGAAAGACCCTTTCTGAAAATTGCCGCCAAAGCATCCTCATTCCATTTAGTCAGCACAGACCATTTTCTAAATTTCTGACAATACAATTCTGCCGCTTCTTGACCCTGAGACAGGGCCAACAAGGTCTTCTCCGCTTGATCCACAGAATTTGGTTCATCATATAATAATCCTAGAGCCTGAAAAAAGGCATCTACATTAAGCAAGGCCGGATTCCCAGATTCCAGGGAAAATGGCCAATCCTGAGGGTCGCCACGCAGCAGGGAGATGACAATTTTAATCTGCTGAATGTGATCACCAGAGGAACGAGGCTTCAAAGCAAAAAACAGTTTACAGTTGTTTTTAAAACTAAAAAATTTGGACCTGTCCCCAAAAAACAAATCAGGAGTAGGAATCCTAGGCTCTAAAAGCGGAGTCTGAGCAATATAATCAGAAATACCCTGTACCCTAGCAGCAAGCTGGTCTACACGAGAAACTAATCCCTGAACATGCATGCTAGCACAAGACTCCTCAGTCACCCAGAGGAAAAGAGGGAAGAAAAGACAAAGCAGACTACAGAAAAAAAAATGGCTCTTTCTTCCCTTCTTCTGAGATGCATTTAACTCATTGTTGGCCAGTTGTACTGTTATGATCTGGTGACCTTGGAGCCGCATGAGATACTTTCTCAGGAGTAGGTGGTACCGGTACTGACCGCAAACCCTAATCTAACACCGCAACTAGAAGTAGCCGTGGGATGTACCTAACATGGATGGAAGTGGGAATTCTATCTTGCCTCAGAGCAGAACCCCAAAGGATAGGCAGCCCCCCACAAATATTGACTGTGAGTATAAGAGGAAAGACACACGCAGGCAGAAAAACAGGATTTAGCAAAAGAGGCACTTCTAGCTAAATAGAAAAGGATAGGACAGAATTCTAAGCGGTCAGTATTAAAATCCTAAAAACATCCACAGCAGATAATACAAATATTCCAAATCTAGCTAAAGACATAGAAAGTATATCTGCATCTCCTGAGAATCCAGCATGACTGAAAAATCCAAACAAAGTCTAAGCTGGACAAAAACACAATAAATTGCACTGAATTGCAAAGCACACTGCATGTGTGCACAGAGACAAAAAACCAGAAACTTATCTTAGCTGAATTTGCAGCAGGGCATGAGGAGCCAGAGAGAGCCAGAGAGAGATGCAATCCCTCCAAGTACAATGGGCAACTGGCACAGACTCATGGATACTGCACACCTAAATACCTAATAGAGCTGCAATCAGCAGAAACACCTGCCCGGATTACAACCCCAAGACAACTGCACTACCACCAACAACCACCGGAGGGAGCCCAAGAGCAGAATTCACAACAATTGCCCCCAGACAGTGTGTTCAACAAGTATCCAGCATTGCCCCCAGTGTGTCCAGCAATCTGCCTCAGTGTCTCCAGCATATTACCCCCAGTGTGTCCAGCAATCTGCCCCAGTATGTCCAGCATTGCCGTCAGTGTGTCCAGCAATCTGCCCCAGTGTCTCCAGCATTGCTCCAGTGTCTCCAGCATTGCCCTAATGTCTCCAGCAATCATCTGCCCCAGTGTGTCCAGCAGTCTGCCCCAGTGTGTCCTCCAGCATTGCCCCAGTGTGTCCAGCAGTCTGCCCCAGTGTCTCCAGCATTGCCTCAGTGTCTCCAGCATTGCCCCTGTGTCTCCAGCAATCTGCCCCAGTGTGTCCTCCAGCATTGCCCCAGTGTCTCCAGCATTGCCCCAGTGTCTCCAGCATTGCCCCAGTGTCTCCAGCAATCTGCCCCAGTGTCTCCAGCAATCTGCCCCATTGTCTCCAGCATTGCCCCAGTGTCTCCAGCAATCATCTGCCCCAGTGTGTCCTCCAGCATTGCCCCCAGTGTGTCCAGCAATCTGCCCCAGTGTCTCCATCAATCTGCCCCAGTGTGTCCTCCAGCATTGCCCCAGTGTGTCCAGCAATCTGCCCCAGTGTCTCCAGCATTGCCCCAGTGTCTCCAGCAATCTGCCCCAGTGTCTCCAGCATTGCCCCAGTGTCTTCAGCATTGCCCCAGTGTCTCCAGCAATCTGCCCCAGTGTCTCCAGCATTGCCCCCAGTCTGTCCAGCAATCTGCCCCAGTGTCTCCAGCATTGCCCCAGTGTCTCCAGCCTTGCCCCAGTGTGTCCTCCAGCATTGCCCCCAGTGTGTCCAGCAATCTGCCCCAGTGTCTCCAGCATTGCCCTAGTGTCTCCAGCCTTGCCCCAGTGTGTCCTCCAGCATTGCCCCAGTGTCTCCAGCAATCTGCCCCAGTGTGTCCTCCAGCATTGCCCCAGTGTCTCCAGCAATCTACCCCAGTGTTTCCAGCATTGCCCCAGTGTCTCCAGCATTGCCCCAGTGTCTCCAGCAATCTGCCCCCAGTGTGTCCAGCAATCTGCCCCAGTGTCTCCAGTATTGCCCCAGTGTCTCCAGCATTGCCCCAGTGCGTCCTCCAGCATTGCCCCCAGTGTGTCCACCGTTAGCTTATCAAAAAACAAAACAAAACAAAAAAAACAAACAGAGTCTCCTCACCTGACCAGCGCTCCAGGCGGTGAGCTCCCTCCAGCAGCGCACACTCGCCGGCGACTGACAATGATGTCAGACGCCGGCGACGTGTGCTCTGCGGCAGACTTCAGCTGCCAGCCTCCAATTGGCTGGCGGCTGTTGTTAACTATTGACGTGCGGGTGCGCGCCCGCACGTCAATAGGAAACCGCCGCAGCGCTGGAAGGGGACCGGTATCCCCACCGGGTCCGGGGGCACATAAATGCCGGTGGGCATTCACAGTCACACTCGGGCGGATTATCAGAGGGTCAATCTGTGCAGTAGCCCAGGGCCCCCCCACACCACTGGGCCCTGGGCTACCGCCCATATTGACCCTCTGATAATCCGCCCCTGCCTCCACTGCACAAAGCTATGCCGCCTGTTTAGTCCTTTTACCAGTTTTGAACTGCATTTAGCCTACTTACTTTTTTAGGCCTACCAACTGTGTCAGCCTCTCATTACAGTTGTCCTCCTCCTCTGAACAAAGCAATGCCGCCTGTATACTCCTGTTTCGATTATTAAACTGCATTTGGCCTACTTGTTTGGTTGGGCCTACTAACGGTGTCTGCCGCTCCTTGCTTTTCTCCTCCACTGAACAAAGCTGAGCCGCCAGTTTACTCCTGTTTCGAATATTAAACTGCATTTGGCCTACTTGTTTGGTTCGGCCTACTAACGGTGCCTGCCGCTCCTTGCTTTTCTCCTCCACTGAACAAAGCTGAGCCGCCAGTTTACTCCTGTTTCGAATATTAAACTACATTTGGCTACTTGTTTGGTTCGGCCTACTAACAGTGTCTGCCACTGCTTGTTATTCTCCTCCACTGAACAAAGCTGAGCTGCCAGTTTACTCCTGTTTTGAATATTAAACTGCATTTGGCCTACTTGTTTGATTCAGCCTACTAGCGGTGTCTGCCGCTGCTTGTTGTTCTCCTCCACTGAACAAAGCTGAGCCGCCACTTTACTCCTGTTTCGAATATTAAACTGCATTTGGCCTACTTGTTTGGCCCGGCCTACTAACGGTGTCTGCCGCTGCTTGTTGTTCTCCTCCACTGAACAAAGCTGAGTTGCCAGTTTACTCCTGTTTCGAATATTAAACTGCATTTGGCCTACTTGTTTGGTTGGGCCTACTAACGGTGTCTGCCGCTGCTTGTTGTTCTCCTCCACTGAACAAAGCTGAGCCACCAGTTTACTCCTGTTTCGAATATTAAACTGCATTTGGCCTACTTGTTTGGTTCGGCCTACTAACGGTGTCTGCCGCTGCTTGTTGTTCTCCTCCACTGAACAAAGCTGAGCTGCCAGTTTACTCCTGTTTCGAATATTAAACTGCATTTGGCCTACTTGTTTGATTCAGCCTACTAACGGTGTCTGCCGCTGCTTGTTGTTCTCCTCCACTGAACAAAGCTGAGCCGCCACTTTACTCCTGTTTCGAATATTAAACTGCATTTGGCCTACTTGTTTGGCCCGGCCTACTAACGGTGTCTGCCGCTGCTTGTTGTTCTCCTCCACTGAACAAAGCTGAGTTGCCAGTTTACTCCTGTTTCGAATATTAAACTGCATTTGGCCTACTTGTTTGGTTGGGCCTACTAACGGTGTCTGCCGCTGCTTGTTGTTCTCCTCCACTGAACAAAGCTGGGCCGCCAGTTTACTCCTGTTTCGAATATTAAACTGCATTTGGCCTACTTGTTTGGTTGGGCCTACTAACGGTGTCTGCCGCTGCTTGTTGTTCTCCTCCACTGAACAAAGCTGAGCCGCCAGTTTACTCCTGTTTCGAATATTAAACTGCATTTGGCCTACTTGTTTGGTTCGGCCTACTAACGGTGTCTGCCACTCCTTGCTTTTCTCCTCCACTGAACAAAGCTGAGCCACCAGTTTACTCCTGTTTCGAATATTAAACTGCATTTGGCCTACTTGTTTGGTCCGGCCTACTAACGGTGTCTGCCGCTGCTTGTTGTTCTCCTCCACTGAACAAAGCTGAGCCGCCAGTTTACTCCTGTTTCGAATATTAAACTGCATTTGGCCTACTTGTTTGGTTTGGCCTACTAACGGTGTCTGCCGCTGCTTATTGTTCTCCTCCACTGAACAAAGCTGAGCTGCCAGTTTACTCCTGTTTCGAATATTAAACTGCATTTGGCCTACTTGTTTGGTTGGGCCTACTAACGGTGTCTGCCGCTGCTTGTTGTTCTCCTCCACTTAACAAAGCTGAGCCACCAGTTTACTCCTGTTTCGAATATTAAACTGCATTTGGCCTACTTGTTTGGTTCGGCCTACTAACGGTGTCTGCCGCTCCTTGCTTTTCTCCTCCACTGAACAAAGCTGAGCCGCCAGTTTACTCATGTTTCGAATATTAAACTGCATTTAGCCTACTTGTTTGGTTCGGCCTACTAACGGTGTCTGCCGCTGCTTGTTGTTCTCCTCCACTGAACAAAGCAGTGCCGCCTGTTTACTCCTGTTACCAATTTTGAACTGCATTTGGCCCACTTTATTACTTGGGCCTACTAACTGTGTCTGCCACTCATTACAGTTTTCCTCCACTGAACAAAGCAATGCCGCCTGTTTAGTCCTGTTACCAATTTTGACCTGCATTTAGCCTACTTTATTATTTGGGCCTATATCTGTGTTTCCTCCTCATCCTGCCCATTGCCCAGCCACTGCTAGATGAGTCTGCTGGTACATTGACCCAGACCACAACATTCCCCTTGCACTCTACACAGCCAGAATCTGACCCTGCTGAAAGTCAGGTTCCCCTTCCCGCATACTATACCACCTTACACGGGGACAAAGAGGAAGGTGCAGATGAAAGTGCAGGTTCCTTCATCAGGTGGGGGGGCATACTCGTTGACGACATCACTGGCACAGGGCCCCTCATAGTACGCAAAAGTGTCTCTGCCTGTGGGAGGCGCCACTGCCGTCAAACACACCGCCGTACTTTGAGGGGCCCTGTGCCAGTGCCAATGCGAATGAGTGGGCCCCCCCTCCTTGCTCAGGATCACAGCACTTGCAAAGTTGAAATACTTACCTCTCCCTGCTCCACCGCCGTGACGTAGTCCGCGTTTCCTGGGCCCACAAAAAACTTGAGCCAGCCCTACCCCCCCACAACTTTAGCCAAATGACCCCCAATTTTCAATGCCTAACTATTATTATAAGGTAAATTAAGATTGACAAGCTTAAGTAACAAGAATTGATGTTTTTGGCATTAAAATGGGCACTGTAGGTGTTTTCCTGTCCTCCACTCACTGCCGACTTTGATTCCCCATTGACTTGCATTGGGTTTCGTGTTTCGGTCGGCCCCCGACTTTTCGCAATAATCGGCCGACTTCACCTGACCCGACTTTTGACAAAGTCGGGTTTCGCGAAACCCGACTCGATCCTAAAAAAGTAAAAGTCGCTCAACTCTAGTGATCGCTGTTATGATCCCAGTGGCTTAGGATCACAAATCTAACCAGCTAAGTGAGAGATAATAGGATGAGCTCTGGCGATGTGGTAACTGGACTGACCGCAAAACCTGATCCTAACCAAACACACTAAAGGTAGCCGTGGAACGTATCCTGAAATCCTAGACGTCTCTTCACGGCCTGAGAAACTGACTACCCCTAAAGAGAAAGTACAGACCTCACTTGCCTCAGAGAAATAACCCCAAAGATATAGAAGCCCCCACAAATAATAACGGTGAGTTAAGAGGAAAAGACAAACGCAGAGATGAAACAGATTAAGCAAATGAGGCCCGCTAACGCTAGATAGCAGAAAACAGCAAGGGATCTGTGCGGTCAGTAAAAAACCCTATGCAAAAATATCCACGCAGAGAATGCGAGAACCCCCACACCAACTAACGATGTGGGGGGAGCAACTCAGCACCCCAGAGCACCAGCAAGCAGGGAAATCACATATTTAGCAAGCTGGAATAAACAAATCATATACTAGGACACATCTTGAACACAGATGAGCAAAAATAAGCAAACAAAACTTAGCTTCTCTTGGAGAGACTGATAACGGATGTAGACAGGAGCAATCAGAATAGCACTGAATACAACGACAGCAGGCATGAACTGAGAGTCCAAGTGAGCTTAAATAGAAAACCAGACCACAGATAACGAGACAGCTGAAGCCAGTCACAAACCTGCAGAAAGACAGCACTCACACAGTACCACTTGTGACCACAAGAGGGAGCCCAGAAATAGAGTTCACAACAGTACCCCCCCCTTGAGGAGGGGTCACTGAACCCTCATCAAGACCCCCAGGGCGATCAGGATGAGCCGCATGGAAGGCACGGACCAAATCGGCCGCATGAACATCAGAGGCGACAACCCAGGAATTATCCTCCTGACCATAGCCCTTCCACTTAACTAAATACTGAAGCCTCCGTCTGGAAACACGAGAATCCAAGATCTTCTCCACCACGTACTCCAATTCGCCCTCCACCAGCACCGGAGCAGGAGGCTCAACAGAAGGAACCACAGGCACCACATACCTCCGCAACAAAGACCTATGGAACACATTATGAATGGCAAACGATGCTGGGAGGTCCAAACGAAAAGACACCGGGTTAAGGATTTCCAAAATCTTATAAGGACCGATGAAGCGAGGCTTGAATTTAGGAGAGGAAACCTTCATAGGAACATACCGAGAAGACAGCCATACCAAATCCCCAACACGAAGTCGGGGACCAACACCGCGACGGCGGTTGGCAAAGCGCTGAGCCTTCTCCTGTGACAACTTCAAATTGTCCACCACATGGTTCCAAATCTGCTGCAACCTATCCACCACAGAATCCACCCCAGGACAGTCAGAAGGCTCAACCTGACCCGAGGAAAAACGAGGATGAAAACCAGAATTGCAGAAAAAAGGCGAAACCAAAGTAGCAGAACTAGCCCGATTATTAAGGGCAAACTCGGCCAACGGCAAAAAAGTAACCCAATCATCCTGATCAGCAGAAACAAAACATCTTAAATAAGTTTCCAACGTCTGATTAGTTCGCTCGGTTTGGCCATTCGTCTGAGGATGGAGGGCCGACGAAAAAGACAAATCAATGCCCATCTTAGCACAAAAAATCTGCCAAAATCTGGACACAAACTGGGATCCTCTGTCAGACACAATATTTTCAGGGATGCCGTGCAAGCGAACCACATTCTGAAAAAATAAAGGAACCAAATCGGAGGAGGAAGGCAACTTAGGCAAGGGCACCAAATGAACCATTTTGGAAAAACGATCACACACCACCCAGATGACAGACATTCTCTGGGATACTGGAAGATCTGAAATAAAATCCATGGAAATGTGCGTCCAATGCCTCTTCGGGACAGGCAAAGGCAAAAGCAAACCGCTGGCACGAGAACAGCAAGGCTTAGCCCGAGCACAAATCCCACAGGACTGCACAAAGGAACGCACATCCCGCAACAAGGAAGGCCACCAGAAGGACCTAGCCACCAAATCTCTGGTACCAAAAATCCCAGGATGACCTGCCAACACTGAAGAATGAACCTCGGAAATAACTCTGCTGGTCCATCTATCTGGGACAAACAGTCTCTCTGGTGGGCAACGGTCAGGTCTATCAGCCTGAAATTTCTGCAGCACTCGTCGCAAATCTGGGGAAATGGCAGACAAAATCACTCCCTCTTTGAGGATACCAGCCGGCTCTGAAACTCCCGGAGAGTCAGGCGCAAAACTCCTAGAAAGGGCATCAGCCTTCACGTTCTTGGAACCAGGCAGGTACAAGACCACGAAATTGAAACGGGAGAAAAACAACGACCAACGAGCCTGTCTAGGATTCAGGCGCTTGGCAGACTCGAGATAAATCAGATTTTTGTGATCAGTCAAGACCACCACACGATGCCTAGCTCCCTCGAGCCAATGTCGCCACTCCTCAAATGCCCACTTCATAGCCAACAACTCCCGATTACCAACATCATAATTCCGCTCGGCAGGCGAAAACTTTCTTGAAAAGAAGGCACAAGGCTTCATCACAGAGCCATCAGAGCTTCTCTGCGACAAAACAGCCCCTGCTCCAATCTCAGAAGCATCCACCTCGACCTGGAAAGGAAGAGAGATATCAGGCTGACATAAGACTGGAGCTGAAGAAAACCGGCGCTTCAGCTCCCGAAAGGCTTCCACTGCCGCAGGAGACCAATTAGTCACATCAGAACCCTTCTTGGTCAAATCCGTCAAGGGTTTAACCACGCCAGAAAAATTAGCAATGAAGCGACGTTAAAAATTAGCAAAACCCAAGAACATCTGAAGACTCTTAACAGATGTAGGCTGAGTCCAGTCATGAATAGCCTGGACCTTGACTGGGTCCATCTCAATAGTAGAAGGAGAAAAAATAAAACCCAAAAAGGAAACCTTCTGTACTCCGAAGAGACATTTTGAGCCCTTCACAAATAAGGCATTAGCACGCAGGACCTGAAATACCATCCTGACCTGCTTCACATGGGACTCCCAGTCCTCAGAAAAGACCAAAATGTCATCCAGATACACAATCATAAATTTATCCAGATATTCTCGGAAGATGTCATGCATGAAGGACTGGAACACAGAAGGAGCATTAGAGAGTCCAAAAGGCATCACCAAGTACTCAAAATGGCCTTCGGGCGTATTAAATGCTGTTTTCCATTCATCTCCCTGCTTATTACGCACAAGGTTATACGCACCACGAAGATCTATCTTGGTGAACCAACTGGACCCCTTAATCCGAGCAAACAGATCAGATAATAATGGCAAAGGATACTGAAATTTGACCGTGATTTTATTTAGAAGACGATAATCTATTCAAGGTCTCATAGAACCATCCTTCTTGGCCACAAAAAAGAATCCTGCACCAAGAGGGGAGGAGGACGGGCGAATATGTCCCTTCTAGTGTTGAGCGATACTGTCCGATACTTGAAAGTATCGGTATCGGAAAGTATCGGCCGATACCAGCAAAGTATCGGATCTAATCCGATACCGATACCCGATACCAATACAAGTCAATGGGACTCAAGTATCGGACAGTATCCCTGATGGTTCCCAGGGTCTGAAGGAGAGGAAACTCTCCTTCAGGCCCTGGGAACCATATTAATGTGTAAAATAAAGAATTAAAATAAAAAATATTGCTATACTCACCTCTCCGACGCAGCCTGGACCTCACCGAGGGAACCGGCAGCGTTCTTTGCTTAAAATGCGCGCTTTTCCTTCCTTCCGTGACGTCACGGCTTCTGATTGGTCGCGTGCCGCCCATGTGGCCGCGACGCGACCAATCACAGCAAGCCGTGACGTAATTTTCAGGTCCTTCTAGGCATTCAGTATTTTAAAATTACGTTCCGGCTTTGTGATTGGTCACATGGGCGACGCGACCAATCACAAGCCGTGACGTCACGGGAGGCAGGAGACGCGCGCATTTTAAAATGCGCGCATGTCCAGCCTCCCGTGACGTCACGGCTTGTGATTGGTCGCGTCGCCCATGTGGCCGCGACGCAACCAATCACAGCAAGCCGTGACGTAATTTCAGGTCCTTCAGGATTTTAAAATTACTTTCTGGCTTGTGATTGGTCGCGTCGCGGTCACATGGGCGACGCGACCAATCACAAGCCGTGACGTCACGGGAGGCTGGACACGCGCGCATTTTAAAATGCGCGCGTCTCCTGCCTCCCGTGACGTCACGGCTTGTGATTGGTCGCGTCGCCCATGTGACCGCGACGCGACCAATCACAAGCCAGAAAGTAATTTTAAAATCCTGAAGGACCTGAAATTACGTCACGGCTTGCTGTGATTGGTTGCGTCGCGGCCACATGGGCGACGCGACCAATCACAAGCCGTGACGTCACGGGAGGCTGGACATGCGCGCATTTTAAAATGCGCGCGTCTCCTGCCTCCCGTGACGTCACGGCTTGTGATTGGTCGCGTCGCCCATGTGACCGCGACGCGACCAATCACAAAGCCGGAACGTAATTTTAAAATACTGAATGCCTAGAAGGACCTGAAAATTACGTCACGGCTTGCTGTGATTGGTCGCGTCGCGGCCACATGGGCGGCACGCGACCAATCAGAAGCCGTGACGTCACGGAAGGAAGGAAGAGCGCGCATTTTAAGCAAAGAACGCTGCCGGTTCCCTCGGTGAGGTCCAGGCTGCGTCGGAGAGGTGAGTATAGCAATATTTTTTATTTTAATTCTTTCTTTTACACATTAATGTTGTTTCGATACCGATACCCGATACCACAAAAGTATCGGATCTCGGTATCGGAATTCCGATACAGCAAATATCGGCCGATACCCGATACTTGCGGTATCGGAATGCTCAACACTAGTCCCTTCTCTAAAGACTCCTTTATATAACTCTGCATTGCGGCATGTTCTGGTACAGACAAATTAAAAAGTCATCCCTTAGGGAACTTACTACCAGGAATCAAATTTATAGCACAATCACAATCCCTGTGAGCAGGCAGGGCACCGGATCTGGGCTCATCAAATACATCCTGGTAGTCCGACAAAAACTCAGGGACCTCAGAAGGAGTGGAAGAAGCAATTGACACCAAAGGAGCATCGCCATGAATCCCCTGGCAACCCCAACTTGAAACAGACATAGCTTTCCAATCCAGAACTGGATTATGGGCCTGCAGCCATGGCAGACCCAAAACGACCACATCATGCAGATTATGCAGCACAAGAAAGCGAATCACCTCCTGATGTACAGGAGTCATGCACATGGTCACTTGAGTCCAATACTGAGGCTTATTCTCAGCCAATGGTGTAGCATCAATACCCCTCATTGGAATAGGGAATTCCAAAGGCTCCAGGACAAAACCACAGCGCCTGGCAAACGACAAATCCATCAGGTTCAGGGCAGCACCTGAATCCACAAAAGCCATAACTGAGTAGGATGACAAAGAACAAATTAAAGTAACAGACAAAATGAATTTAGGCTGTATAGTACCAACGGTGACAGATTTAGCGATTTTCTTTACGCGCTTAGAGCATGCTGAGATAACATGAGTTGAATCACCACAGTAAAAGCACAACCCATTTTGACGTCTATGATTTTGCCGCTCAATTCTGGTCAGAATTCGGTCACATTGCATAGACTCAGGTCTCTGTTCAGAAAACACCGCCAGATGGTGCGCAGATTTGCGCTCCCGCAAACGCCGATCAATCTGAATGGCCAAAGCCATTGAGTCATTCAGACTTGCAGGCGTGGGGAACCATAACATTCTTAATGGCTTCAGACAGACCTTCTCTGAAATTTGCAGCCAGGGCACACTCATTCCATTGAGTAAGCACCGACCATTTCCGAAATTTTTGACAATATACCTCAGCTTCATCCTGGCCCTGAGAGAGAGCTAGCAAGGCCTTTTCTGCCTGGTTCTCAAGATTAGGTTCCTCATAAAGCAATCCAAGCGCCAGAAAAAACGCATCCACGCATCCACATTCAGCAATTCAGGATCTCCCGGCGCCAGGGAGAAAGCCCAATCTTGCGGGTCGCCACGTAACAGGGAGATAACAATTCTAACTTGCTAAGCGGAATCACCAGAGGAACGAGGTCTCAAAGAAAGAAATAATTTACAATTATTCTTAAAATTCAGAAACCTAGATCTATCTCCATAAAACAACTCAGGAATAGGTACTTTTGGCTCAGACATAGGACTGTGAACAACAAAATCCTGAATGCTTTGCACCCTTGCAGCAAGATGATCCACACTAGAAGTCAGACTCTGAATATCCATGTCTGCAGCTGAACTCAAAGCCACCCAGAGATTAAGGGGATGAGAGAAGCTGGACAGACTGCAGCAAAGGGAGAGGAAAAAAAAAAAATTGTACTCTGGACTTCTCTTATCCCACTTCTGCGATGCATTAAACACTTTTCTGGCCTGCTGTACTGTTATGATCCCAGTGGCTTAGGATCACAAATCTAACCAGCTAAGTGCTGGCCGCAGCTTCAGGAAAATGGCCGCGGGATTCCGCGCGTGCGCAGATGGAGATCGCGGCGGCCATTTTCCTGAAGCAGAAATGCAAACTCTGCTTCAGGAAAATGGCCGCCGCGATCTCCATCTGCGCACGCGCGGCATCCCGCGGCCATTTTCCTGAAGCCGCGGCCAGCAGAGCGCCGCTTCTGCACACGCGCGGCCAAAGGAAGATGGCCGCCCCCATCGATCACCAATGAAATAGCACACATAGCGCTCTTTTCACTCCCCTGTGCAGTGGATTCGGGACCTTGGACATGCTCACACCACTACGCCACCAACGGAAAACTAAGCAAGATCTGGGGGAAGACACCACGCCCATCTGACCATACCAGCCTGATTGACAGGCGAAAACGACTACTTTGGTAACGTATTTCGGCAGCATAGGTGGGGAATCGGGGTCCACAAAATACACTATTGCAATGCACAGCTCAGGCCCTATTTAACAGTATTTTGATCTCATACGGAAAAAACGGGGTGACAGGTTCCCTTTAAACTGCATTTGGCCTACTTGTTTGGTTCGGCCTACTAACGGTGTCTGCCGCTGCTTGTTGTTCTCCTCCACTGAACAAAGCAGTGCCGCCTGTTTACTCCTGTTACCAATTTTGAACTGCATTTGGCCCACTTTATTACTTGGGCCTACTAACTGTGTCTGCCACTCATTATAGTTTTCCTCCACTGAACAGAGCAATGCCGCCTGTTTAGTCCTGTTACCAATTTTGAACTGCATTTAGCCTACTTTATTATTTGGGCCTATATCTGTGTTTCCTCCTCATCCTGCCCATTGCCCAGCCACTGCTAGATGAGTCTGCTGGTACATTGACCCAGACCACAACATTCCCCTTGCACTCTACACAGCCAGAATCTGACCCTGCTGAAAGTCAGGTTCCCCTTCCCGCATACTATACCACCTTACACGGGGACAAAGAGGAAGGTGCAGATGAAAGTGCAGGTTCCTTCATCAGGTGGGGGGGCATACTCGTTGACGACATCACTGGCACAGGGCCCCTCATAGTACGCAAAAGTGTCTCTGCCTGTGGGAGGCGCCACTGCCGTCAAACACACCGCCGTACTTTGAGGGGCCCTGTGCCAGTGCCAATGCGAATGAGTGGGCCCCCCCTCCTTGCTCAGGATCACAGCACTTGCAAAGTTGAAATACTTACCTCTCCCTGCTCCACCGCCGTGACGTAGTCCGCGTTTCCTGGGCCCACGAAAAAGTTGAGCCAGCCCTACCCCCCCACAACTTTAGCCAAATGACCCCCAATTTTCAATGCCTAACTATTATTATAAGGTAAATTAAGATTGACAAGCTTAAGTAACAAGAATTGATATCTATTTGGCATTAAAATGGGCACTGTAGGTGTTTTCCTGTCCTCCACTCACTGCCGACTTTGATTCCCCATTGACTTGCATTGGGTTTCGTGTTTCGGTCGGCCCCCGACTTTTCGCAATAATCGGCCGACTTCACCTGACCCGACTTTTGACAAAGTCTGGTTTCGCGAAACCCGGCTCGATCCTAAAAAAGTAAAAGTCGCTCAACTCTAGTGATCGCACATCAGAGGACAGAGAAATAGGGTCCCCGGTCCCCTCGATACTTACCAGTGTCTCCCGTTGTCCCTGGGTCCTCTTGCTTCACCCCACGGCAGCTGGCATCTTCTTCCGGTAAGAAAATGGCGGGCGCATGCGCAGTGTGCCTGCCGAGATCTGCCGGCCGGCACCCGGCAACAATAGGAAGATTTTTCCTATTGGTTATTTTGGCCACTGTCATAGATCCTATCACAGTGATCAAAATAACAAAAATAGTAAATAACCCCCCCTTTATCACCCCTTAGCCAGGGAAAAATAATAAAATAAAGAAAATATATTTATTTCAATTTTCCCATTAAGGTTAGAGTTGGGCTAAAGTGAGTTCGGCTAAAGTTTGGGTTAGGGTTGGGGCTAAAGTTAGGGTTGGGGCCAAAGTTAAGGTTAGGATTGAGGCTAAAATTAAGGTATGTTTCCATGTGGCGTATTTGCTGCAGATTGGACGATGCATACAGCAGCAGCGTCCAATCCGCAGCATCCAGATGTTGCAGCATAGTGGATGGGATTTTATGAAATTCCATATCCACTATGCGTACAAAGACGCAAGTGGTAAACCTGCGTATACGCACATGCGGCGCGTCTTTATAGACTGCAGCATGTCTATTTATCTTGCGGAGACACACAGTCTCCGCAAGATAAATAGCACCGTTCTATGTATAGGATGCGGTGATTCGGTTGTGACTAGGGTTGTGATTAGGGTTATGGTTAGGGTTGGGATTAGGGTTAGAGGTGTGTTGGGGTTAGGGCTGTGATTAAGGTTATGGTTAGCGTTGGGTTAGGGGTGTGTTGGGGTTAGAGATGGAGTTAGAATTGGGGAGTTTCTACTGTTTAGGTGCATCAGGGGGTCTCCAAATGCAACATGGCGCAACCATTGATTCCAGCCAATTTTGTGTTCAAAAAGTCAAATGGTCCTTCTGAGTCTGAACTCTGCCGTGCGCCCAAACAGTGGTTTACCCCCACATATGGGGCATCAACGTACTCAGGACAAATTGCACAACAAATTTTGGGATCCAATTTCTCCTGTTACCCTTGGGAAAATTAAAAAATGGGAGTTAAAAAATCATTTTTGTGGAAAAAAATTATTTTTTATTTTCACGGCTCTGTGCTATAAACTTTTGTGATGCACTTGGAAGTTCAGAGCGCTCACCACACATCTAGATAAGCTCCTTGATGGGTCTAGTTCCCAAAATGGGGTCACTTGTGGGGGGTTTCTACTGCTTAGGCACATCAAGGGCTCTGCAAACGCAACATGACATCCGAAGACTATTCGATCAAAGTCTGCATTCCAAAATATCACTACTTCCTTTCCGAGCCCTGATGTTTGCACAAACAGTAGTTTTCTCCCACAAATGGGGTATCAGCATACTCAGGACAAATTGCACAACAACTTTAGTGGTCCAATTTCTCCTGTTACCCTTGTGAAAGTAAAAATTTGTTTTATGAAAAGATCATTTTTGTGGAAAAAAATATGATTTTTATTTTCACGGCTCTACGTTATAAAGTTCTGTGAAGCACTAGTTTACAAAATGGGGTCACTTGTGGGGGTTTCTATTGTTTAGGCACAACAAGGGCTCTGCAAATGCAACATGACGCCCGCAGACCGTTCCATCAAAGTCTGCATTTTAAAACGTCACTACTTCCCTTCCGAGCCCCAATGTGTGCCCAAACAGTGGTTCCCCTTCACATATGGGGTACCAGCGTACTCAGGACAAACTGCCCAAAAACTTTTAAGGTCCAATTTCTCCTGTTACTCTTGAGAAAATAAAAAATTGAGGCTAAATAATTTTTAAGGAAAAAAAAGAATTTTTATTTTCATGACTCTGTGTTATAAACTTCTGTGAAGCACTTGGGGGTTCAAAGTGCTCACCACACATCTAGATAAGTTCCTTAAGGGGTCTAGTTTCCAAAATGGTGTCACTTGTGTGGGGTTTCCACTGTTTAGGCACATCAGGGGCTCTCCAAACGCGACATGGCGTCCGATCCCAATTCCAGCCAATTCTGCAATGAAAAAGTCAAATGGTGCTCCTTCCCTTTCGAGTTCTGCCGTGCACCCAAATAGTTATTTACTCCCACATATGGGGTATCGGTGTACTCCGGACAAATTGCACAACAACTATGGGGGTCTAATTTCTCCTGTTATCATTGTGAAAATAAAAATTTTGGGGTGAAAAGATATTTTTTGTGGAAAAAATAGGATTTTTTATTTTCACAGCTCTACGTTATAAACTTCGGTGAAGCACTTGGGGATTCAAAGTGCTCACCATACATCAAGATAAGTTCCTTAAGGGGTCTAGTTTCAAAAATGGCGTCACTTGTGGGGTTTCCACTGTTTAGGCACATTGGGGGCTCTCCAAACGCGACATGGCGTCCGTTCTCATTTCCAGCCAATTCTGCATTAAAAAGGTCAAACAGCGCTCCTTCCCTTCCAAGCTCAGCCGTGCACACAAACAGTAGTTTACCCTCACATATGGAGTATCGGCATATTCAGGAGAAATTCCACACAAAAAATTGTGGTTCACTTTCTCTTTTGACCCTTGTGAAAATAAAAAAAATTGGTTCTGAAGAAAAATGTTTGTAAAGAAAGTTAAATGTTAATTTTTTCCTTCCATATTGCTTCAGTTCCTGCGAAGCACATAAAGGGTTAAGAAACTTCTTGAATGTGGTTTTGAGCACCTTGAGGGGTGCAATTTTTAGAATGGTGTCACTTTTGGGTATTTTCAGTCATTTACACCCCTCAAAGTGATTTTAAATGTGAGATGGTCCTTAAAAAAAATGGTTTTGTAAATTTTGTTGTAAAAATGAGAAATCGCTGGTCAACTTTTAACCCTTATAACTTCCTAACACAAAAAATGTTGTTTGCAAAATTGTGTTGATGTAAAGTAGACATGTGCGAAATGTTATTCGTTAAGTATTTTGTGTGACATATCTCTCTGATTTAAGGTCATAAAAATTAAAATTTTGAAAATTGCTAAAATTTAAAAATTTTCGCAATATTTCTGTTTTTTTCATAAATAAACGCAAGTAATATTGAAGAAATTTTACCACTAACAAGAACTACAATTTGTCATGAAAAAAGAGTCTCAGAATCAGTGGGATCTGTTAAAGTTTTCCTGAGTTATGACAGTGATAATAATTGTAAAATTGGCCTAGTCATTAAGCTGCAAATTGGATATGTCACTAAGGGGTTAAATGTCAAGTGGGCACTTAAGAAGTATTATTTTTTATAGGGGCTCTAATACCGTAGCTATCAGGTGGTAGAGGATACTGAACCGGCTGTCAGTCAGGGTCAGGGGCGAAGTTACAGCTCCTGGTCTCTATAAACAGAGCGATGACTGATACCGTGCCTGCACTGCCCCTATGACTGGAAGAGCGAGGCTGCCGGGAGGAATAAACTTAATTTCCTCCTGGCAGTGAGCATGAGCTATTAGGCTATGTGTTCACATTTCGGATTTGTGTGCGGATTTTTCTGCACCGTTTTTGGATTTACCGCGGATTTCCTGCGTTTTTTGTGCGGATTTCACCTGCGGTTTTACACCTGTGGATTCCTATTGTGGAGCAGGTGTAAGGCTATGTGCACACGTTGCAGATTGTATGTGTTTTTGCCGCATTTTTTCTCAGTGAAATCGCGGTGAAAACGCATGCCCAAGACAGCCCATTGAATTAAATGGGATTCCGCAATGCTGTGCTAATGCTGCGGCGGAATCGCATCGCAGAAAAATACACAGCATGCTCATTCTTTGTGTGGAATCACGGCGATGCCACCCACATAGGAATGTGTGGAATCACGGCTATGCCCACCATGCGTAAAGTGAGCGCTTCATGTGTGGTGGTACCTGGATCTAGAGGAGAGGACACTCTCCTCCAGGCCCTTGGGAACCATATTTCTGTTAAAAAAATAATTAAAATAAAAAATATTTATATACTTACCTTCCGATGGCCTCCAGAGTCCTCCCGCCTCTCAGCGATGCACACGGTGGCTTCCGTTCCCAGTGTTGCATTGCGCAACCGTGATGTCACAAAGTTCCTTCGCGCAATGTATCCCGGGGAACGGAAGCCGCGGGAGCGCCGCTGAGGAGATCGGGGGCCGTCGGAAGGTGAGAATAACCATTTTTTTTTCTTATTTTTAACATGCTATCTTTTACTATTGATGCTGCATAGGTAGCATCAATAGTAAAAAGTTGGTCACACTTTTTAAGCACTATACTTAACAAGTGTGACCAAACTGTCAATCAGTATTCCAAGCGATGCTACAGATCGCATGGAAAATGCTAGCATTCTGCAAGCTAATTACGCTTGCAGAACGCTAGTGTTTAGTGGCAAAACGCATGCCAATTCTGCATGCGCTATACCCGGCAGGGAGTTGCAGAATCGCCACGGAAATTTCCGCAGCAATTCTGCAACGTGTGCACATAGCCTAAAACGATGTGGAATCCGCACAAAGAATTGACATGCTGCGGAAAATACAATGCAGCTTTTCCGCGTGGTATTTTCCGCACCATGGGCACTGCGAATTTGGTTTTCCATAGATTTACATGGTGCTTTAAACCGTATGGAAAACTGCTGCAAATCCGCAGCGGCCAATCTGCTGCGGATCCACAACCAAATCCACAACGTGTGCACATACACTTATACTGTGTTTTGGGGAGTAGTGGGAACATCATTCTATGTATAGGGCAGCTCTGCTAGACATCATACTGTATGTATGGGAGCTGCGGGCCCTTCATATTTTATATAAGGGAAATGTGGGCCCACCATACTGTGTATAGAGGAGCTGTGGGGGCATTATACTGTGTATAAGGGAGCGGTTGGATCATTATACTGTGTACAGGGGAACTGTGGGGGAGATCATACTGTATGTATGGGAGCTGTGGGCCCATCACACTGTGTATAAGGCAGCTATGGGCCCACCATATTGTGTATAGGGAAGCTGTGGGGGCTTTATACTGTGTATAAGGGAGCATTTGACTCATTATACTTTGAACAGGGGAACTGTGGTTGACATCATACTGTATGTACAGGAGCTGTGGGCCCACCATACTGTGTATAGGGGAGCTGTGAAGGCATTATACTGTATATAAGGGAGCTGTTGGCCAATTATAATGTATATAGTGGAGCTCTGGGGGACATAATACTCTCTAGAGTGTAGCTCTGTCAGCATTATACTGTGTATAGGGGAGCTTTGGGCTCATCATACTGTGTATAGGGGAACAGTGGGCTCATCATACTGTGTATAGGGGAGCAGTGGGCTCATCATACTGTGTATAGGGGAGCAGTGGGCTCATCATACTGTGTATAGGGGAGCAGTGGGCTCATCATACTGTGTATAGGGGAGCTGTGGGCTCATTATACAGTGTATAGGGAACCTGTGGGCCCACCAAACTGTGCATAGTGGAGTTATACATGAGGGTACTTAGGGGACATTATTAAATGTTAAATAGGCACTTAAGCATTATTGTTACAGGGGCACTCAAAGTCTTGTGACCATCAAAGTTGCATATTGGGTATTATTACTTTTTAGGGACAAAATATGGAGGGCACTAGCACCGGGAATTTATATTTTCTAAGGGTGAATTTTACTATCAAGAGTGTTGGCAGTATTATGTGGGGCGGTAAGAGGAGCCGTTATTGTACCACACAGCAGGGGCTGTACGATACATACGGCACTAATGGCTCAGTATTGGGGCATCAGCAGAATGAGTAGTTTGGGCAGGTTGGCAATAGATGGGGACAGTGCTGGAAATGTGAGATGTCAGATGTGTCTTTCTTGTTATCTCTGCAGACGAGTCCTGGCTGGAGAAGTTGTCATGTTGGTCTGGGCCAGATGGAAAAGATGGGAAAAGTGAACGACTCCATCAGAAAGAATGTCAGCGGTAAGTCACTATCTGCAACTGTGGTCACTATATGATGGTAATATCAGTGTTCGTTTTTGTATATAGATTTATTTTCAATCACAGCGCGATCACCCGGTGATGTTCCCCTATACTCACTATTAAGGAGCGCCACTGCAGCTGTAGTCAAGATTATCTGGGTGAGGCCCCCCACATGCTGAAACCCTAGCTACGCCTCTGAGTGTAATTAGTACATATGAATTAATTACACCTTTATTCTGCTGTATTGTTGCTTGTTGTTAATGTAATCAACGCACTTTGGGCTAAAACAGGCACATCAAATTCTGATCTTGGTAAATTCCCTCTTTGGCGTTTTATAGCTTAATCTGTATTTTTTCTAGTTATCTTTTAACAGTTGCAAAACCAAACACTTGTAGCACAACTAACGTACAGACCCCCACACCCATGTCTGCATTTCACATGCAAATGACGTATTTTCTTACCTTGGAGTTTGTGTTCCTTTCAATTTTAAACATTCACCTTTGTGATAGCATTAGCTTTTCCAAAAACATTCAGGGTATAAAGTCTCCAAGATAATATCTTTAAGGACAAAAAAAGACAATTTAATCACAAACTCAATTGAACAATCCGAATATTGCATTCAATGTTAGGCTACGTTCACATTTGCGTTGTGTGCCGCTGTGTCGGCGACGCAACGCACAACGCAAACAAAAACGCAACAAAACGCACGCTAAAACGCTGCGTTTTGCGACGCATGCGTCCTTTTTTGCCGAAAGTTGGACGCAAAAAAAATGCAACTTGTTGCGATCTCTGCGCCCAACGCTTGCGGCCATGCGTCGCAAAACGCAGCACAACGCATGTCCATGTGCCCCCATGTTAAATATAGGGGCGCATGACGCATGCGGCGACGCTGCGGCACCGAACGCTAATGTGAACGTAGACAAGCAAAAAAAGGACGCATGCGTCACAAAACGCTGCGTTGTGCATGCGTTCACATTTGCGTTGTGCGTTGCGTCGCCGATGCTGCGGCGCACAACGCAAATGTGAACGTAGCCTTACAATGTTATCTGCTCAGTTTAAGATTTCTGGGGTTTAAAAGATAAATGCAACATATACAGTAAAGTTTCCATTGTAGGCTAATGTTCCTGTTTTTAATGTCTGACCTTTCATCATGTGTACAGACACCAGTCTAGGACCTCTAAAGAGATATTTCCCAGATAGTAAGTCATGGGGGTAGTAGGGTGGGGAAGGTTCTGCTGTATTTTCAACAATTCCAATTGCACGGTGTACGCTGCTGTATTAGGAAAAATTGGACCAACTTAGCTCATGAAAATGTTTCATTTTCATGTTCCAAGGATTTAAAATAATGTGAAGCAAATGTGAGTTCAAAATGGTCCCTACATAATGAATTAATCTAGGCATGGGATCACTTCTGGGGGTTCAGAATACTTTGAGGGTGCAGTTTGTAAAATGGTCGTATTTGAGGGTTTTCTAACATACAGAAAAATCAAAGTCATTTCAAATGTGAACAGGTCCCATAAGAAAATAGTTTTGAACTTGTTGTAAGAAATGAAACTTACCACATGAAGTGACTCATACCAAATTTACAAAATAGGAACAAACCGTTATGTCCATGAACCCCTTGCTGACATGGCAATTTTCCATTTTTGCGTTTCCTCTTTATCCTCTTTTTCTTCCGAGAGCCTTCACTTTTTTTCTTAACATATACTACATGTGCCTATATGAAGGCTTGTTTTTTTTTTCTTTGTAGTTTTGAATGACACCATTCATTTTATCATGTAACACACTGGAAAGCGGGGAGAAAATTCCAAGTGCAACAAAACTGAGAAAAAAGTAGTATTCCACATTTGTGTTTGGGGGTTTGTAGTTTTTTATGTACCATGTTTACTATATGGTAAAATGGACCTGGCGGTATGATGTTACTATGTAACCATTAGCGTCATTTGCATTAGAATGTGATAACATTGTGTTTGTACAAGAGGGCGGAGCTATTACCAATCACTGACTCCCTCCCCCAAATGTAGTGTCACCGTCCTATATAAAGAGGCCTCCTCCATCTGCTCCTCACTTCTTACCTGTAGTCATACAGCAACAGGACCACAATGCAGGCCACTTACCTTCTCCTCCTCTGCTGCGTGACCCGCATATTGTCCGCTCCTGGTAAGTCCAGCTCCATTATGTGTATCTATCCTCTTGTCTTACAGCTTCTTAGTAGATGTAATATTTATATGATAGCATTATATGCTCTAGTGGTGTAATCCTGTAAGAATGTAAGTCCAGCATCAATGTCTTCACTTAATTATACAATCCTATACACAATGTTCCATTATATGTATGTATTGCCAGACTTCTTATGGTGCATTCTGTGTGGACAGAATATAATTATTCTTGTCAGCACATGTCCATTTTACAAAGGACGATGTGCTGCCGAGAATGATGATTTTTAGCTTTCAGCGCAGCTTTGACTGCATTGTCTGAATGCAACATAAAAATAAAGGGCAAATGTAAGGCTGACCCAGGGGTGGCTGGAAAACTAAACAGAACCAGATAATTAATGTGTTTTTTTAATATTTGATATCCTGGGACCCAGTGCTAATTTATAATGGGATCCCAAACTATTATGAGTGATACAAAGGGGCAGATTCATTAAGACTTGTGTGCTCAATGAACTGTTCGCTGGAGCACAATGTGCAAAATTCCTTCAACTAAACTATTGCATGCATCTCCTCATGTGTTTCCTTTTTGTACCTTACTGGAAATGCTACTCCAGTCAGTGACTGCAGTAACCCTTCTGGTGTAAAAATCACCAGTACTTTTAGTTAACTTCATGGGCAGACACAGCTATACCCTGTCCTACAAAGAGTCCGTCCTAGCTCTGGCTATTTTTGCAGAGCTGATTCAAACTGGTTGGAAACACCAAAATTTGGAAATTTTTGTTCCAAAATTTTGTGCGTTTTCAAGGAATTTTACACCAGTATTCTGGCATAAGACATTGATGAATCACCTCCTTAGCATTACTCTCTTTACTAAGCAAAGTATTTAGATATGAAAATAGTCTAAAACAAGTAGAGCAAAAGAAAGCTTAGATATACAGTATATGTCAATGTACACTGGCTATAAGGCGGCATAAGGAACAGAATGGCTGGCTTCTTGCGTGTCTACCATGTTATCACATGCAGCATTGTGATACATTTACTGCACTTAGAGACATTTTCACAAACTAATAAATTCAATCTCTTCCAGTATTCTGTTTTATAATCTATAATTTTTACATGAAGAAGCCCGGCACATTGTATTTCTTAACACACACACAAGTGCTTTGAGACTAAACTGACTGTTATTTTTGTAGTTCTTTTTTTCTGCTGTTTACTAATTAATTATGAAAGGATGCTAACTACCAATCTTTTTTTCTAGTTTTTGAAGGATCTGGATTAGGATCTGGCCAGGAATTTGGCATTGCCATCGCTCAAGATGAAGGATCTGGCATTGTAATCATTCCAGAAGAAGGATCTGGTGCAGTAATCGGTCAAGATGAAGGATCTGGTGTTGTAATCTCTCCAGAAGATGGATCTGGTGCAATAATCGGTCAAGATGAAGGATCTGGCATTGTAATCATTCCAGAAGAAGGATCTGGTGCAATAATCGGTCAAGATGAAGGATCTGGCATTGTAATCACTCCAGAAGAAGGATCTGGTGCAGTAATCGCTCAAGATGAAGGATCTGGCATTGTAATTATTCCAGAAGAAGGATCTGGTGCAATAATCGGTCAAGATGAAGGATCTGGCGTTGTAATCACTCCAGAAGAAGGATCGGGTGCAGTAATCGCTCAAGATGAAGGATCTGGCATTGTAATCATTCCAGAGGAAGGATCTGGTGCAGTAATCGCTCAAGATGAGGGATCTGGCATTGTAATCACTCCAGAAGAAGGATCTGGTGCAGTAATTGCTCAAGATGAAGGATCTGGCATTGTAATCACTCCAGAAGAAGGATCTGGTGCAGTAATTGCTCAAGATGAAGGATCTGGCATTGTAATCACTCCAGAAGAAGGATCTGGTGCAGTAATTGCTCAAGATGAAGGATCTGGCATTGTAATCGCACCAGAAGAAGGATCTGGTGCAGTAATTGCTCAAGATGAAGGATCTGGCATTGTAATCGCACCAGAAGAAGGATCTGGTGCAGTAATTGCTCAAGATGAAGGATCTGGCATTGTAGTCACTCCAGAAGAAGGATCTGGTGCAGTAATTGCTCAAGATGAAGGATCTGGCATTGTAATCATTCCAGAAGAAGGATCAGGCTTCAGTTCTTTCTCTAAAAAATAATATCAGAAAATCTATTTTCGTCCAGGAATTATGGAGAAGCCCCATCTTATGTTTGTTCGTGTGCTTTGTGCTTTTATGTGTTTTGTTTACGTACCTAATTCAACAAATCCTTTAAAAAATTGAAGTAATCCAATTTGCACTATAGTCATGCATTTGTCATGTGCCTTGTTTCCAGTCAACAGTTGAAAGAGATTTACAGTAAACTTGTATTTTTTGTAATAAATTATATCTTTTATTTTATACAGCATTGTTGTTTGCATGAATTGTATTACTGTATATAGTTGTCTATAAGTCGACCATAGTATAAGCCGAGGCACCTAATTTTGCCACAACAAACTGGGAAAACTTATTAACTAGAGTATACGCCAGGTATGCATTTTCCTCTCATCCCTGTCCTTTTATGCATGGTTCCTTATCCCCATCCTTGTATGCATGGCAGCTTATCCCCTGTCCTTGTATGCATGGCTCCCCATCCCTGTCGTTGTATGCATGGTTCCTATGTCAGCAGCTCTTCCAGTCGAGTGATCACATGTCCCCGCTCATTAAAATAATGAATATTCACTCAACGCCTATGGGAGTGGAGAGAGGTGAATATTCATTACCTTAATGAGAAGGGTACACATGATCACTCGGCTGGAAGAGTTGCTGGCACCAGAACAAGATGCAGAGAAGGTAAGTAGGATGTGTGCTGGATGCCGGCGACTGCGGCTTTAACTGCGCACTATAAGAGAAATGAATGTTCACTGCCAGCGCAGTTAATATTCATTTCTCTTAAGCAGCGGGCACAGGCTTTAGCCGCAGCCACCGTTTCCTGCCTCTGTGACCCATTACTCTGCCACTCCCCCACCACCACTGTCTTCTGGGACAATGACTCGTGTATAAGCCGAGGGGGGTGTTTTCAGCACAAAACAATGTGCTGAAAAACTGTTTATACATGAGTATATATGGTAATATTAGAATGAGAGAATTAATTTAAAAAAAATAGGCTCCGATTCATCAAATCTTTAATTCCAGAAATCTAGCATTAAAACTTAGAAAAGTTGCAAAAATGTTTGCACAGCTGAACGTTGTGCAAATGTTTTGCTACTTTTGGCATTTTTACGCCATTTCTACAAGGGTGCATAATACTACAGCCCGTCTTATTCATGATATGATGTGGCATTCCTTATGTTAGAAACCTTTCTCCAGGCCTCTGGGTGCACCTGGGTCTCATACAGGCTTGGACTGGCCCACAGGGTAACAGGGGAATCGTTCGGTGGGCCCCTGTGCAGATCTGGGCCCCCAACCCCACTATATTGGCAGTACTTGGCATAATTCACTTGATTCACTCTGTACAGAAAAAAAACAGCATCTCATCATTCATTAACCAAACTACCCAGTTTATTTTTGTATAGAGATATAGATAAATTTGTGAACCAGGGTAGTGTAATATTTGTATGCAGTTGAAAAGTGGGCCCCCAAAGTCAGTTACTGGTGGGCCCTTGGCACCCCAGTCCGACACTGATCTCATATGCCCCCTCATTAAAACATCAGTTTTGAAGAATTGGGGTCATAATGTAGGAGGTGCACTGTTGGTGACGCCATGAATACTAATACAACAATTATTATTATTATACATTTTTATAGCGCCATTTATTCCATGGCATTTTACATGTGAAAGAGGCAAATATTGACAATACAATAAAATTGAGCAAAACAAGGCCGACTCAAGTACAGAATTAGAGAGAACCCTGCCCGCGAGGGCTCACGGTCTACAGGGGATGGGTGAGGATACACTAGGAGAGGGTAGAGTTGGTCGTGCGGCGGTTCAGCAGACTAAGGATCACTGCAGGTTGTAGGCTTGTCGGAAGAGGTGGGTCTTCAGGTTCTTTTAACAATTACATTAAAATTATATTACAATTACATTAAAAACCTAGCAAAACATTACACTAATGACATTAATCAAGTTTGGTGATTATAAGCCAGTCTTGATCCAGAGTCTGATTGGGTAAGATGTGCCAAATGCGTTAAAAGACACTAGCAACAATTTAACTATTGCAAAAAGAACATAGTACCCTGCTACGGTAATTAGTCAAGATTGGCGTTTTATAAGATAGTCTTGATCTAGGGTCTGCTAGGAGAAGATGCGCTAATTGCATAAAGAAGCATTTGCCTTTTAGTGAATTTGGCTCATCTTTCGGTTGCCAGAGTAATAGACTTACTCTAGTAATGGACCGGAATATACTTCTGCTATAATTTACACTACTTTCAGAAACTGCTTAATTAATCTGAACCTTAGAACTCACTGTGGTTTAACAAAAAATGTTTCTCAAAAAAGCACTTGGAAAATGGACAGGTGAAATATGGCACAGTGGTGCAGACTTGTAATATGACATCATTGCAAAGGTATGGAGCTTTATTGTTCTGACATTCTTCTGACTTACAAGTAGGTGTTCATACCAACTTTTGCAATATTTATTGGGGGGGGGGCAAGATCTTGAGAAGATCTTGAGAATTATTCTTACATTCTATAGATGATATCTTTATTGTGTGGGATGACACTTCTCAATATTCCATATAACATATTTTAATAATAAGCAGGTAAACGTGACATTGACAAGTAAAATTGCTGGTAGATCTATTGAATTTCTAGATGTGGAAACTGGGGTTCTGGGAGGTGAAATTCACACTAATGGTTATCGCAAACCCACTGCAACCAATTCATTGACACGATTTGATAGCTATCATTTTTATCATATTAAGGGATCCCTACACTATGGGCAAATTCTCAGATTTCGATGCATAAACAATCCAGACAAGACCTTTATAGATCAAGCTCGCAAATTGGCAAGCAGATTATACTAACATGGCTAATCCTTTTGGACATCATTCCCAAAGGTTTTCAAAAAGCAAATAATCAAAAACTAAATTCAATACTTTGAAACCGTACAAAAGCAAACATAGTCCTATGGGCAGTTCAGTGAGATCACTAATTAATAAATATGATAGAAAGCAACCTTTTTCTAACAGATATTGCCATAAACAGACCAATAGTTAAGTTTAGCAGGAGTAGTAGTAAAAGGCAGGTTAACACATAGACAAAAAGAAGACTGGCTTATTAATTAGAAAAAACTTTACTGAAAGGAAATTTTTAATGTACACACAGCAACTGCTGTGATTACCATATTTTGCGGACTAACACGCACCGGACACAAATTGTGGGGAGAAAAATAGGAAAAAAATATTTTTCAATAAAATGTTGGTGCATCTTAGGCTAGTTTCACATTTGCATTTAAAAGCGCAGCGTTTAAAACACAAACGCAGGTGGTGAAAAAAACGCATGTAAACGCGTGCAAACGCTGCGTTTTTTAGACGCATGCGTTTTCTCATGCGGTAAAAAAAAGCGGCGTTTTGACGCGTGTATATCCGTTTTTTCATGCGTTTGCGTTTTTGAAACGCATGCTGAGAAGTGTGTGACAGCTGCCAATCATCAAAATCATCTAGAAAACCCACTATAAATAGAAATAGCTAGGGTTGGGGTTAGGGTTAGGGGTAGGGTTAGGGTTAGAGTTAGAATTAGGATCCCTAGGGTTAGGGTTAGGGGTAGGGTTAGGGTTAGGGTTAGGATCCCTAGGGTTAGGGTTAGGGGTAGGGTTAGGGTTAGGGTTTGGATCCCTTTATCACCTTGATGGTGGGGGGTGGCTTATCAGTGTGTATTGTTTTTTTCTATTGAAACGCATGCGTTTAAAACGCAACCAAACGCATGTGCTTAAAAACGCATGCGTTTACATAGACAGCAATATGTTTTTTGCCGCAAAAAAAGCCTCTAGAAATTACTACATGTTGCATTTCTGCAACCAAACGCAAGCATAGAAACGACGCATGCGTCGTCAAACGCGGCAAAACGCATACAAAAAAAACGCATGCGTTTTTAATGTTAAATATAGGAAAAAAAACGCATGCTTTTTTTGCACTAAAACGCAGTGGCAAAAAAACGCAAATGTGAAACCAGCCTTATAGTCTGAATTTACAGTTACGGTAGCTTACCGGGGGCATCGGCAGTGTAGCAGGGTCACATGAGGCAGAGTCACTGCTTGCTGCAGGAGCCTGGTGGTGGCAGGAGTGGAGAGATGCTGCAGGCCCCAGGCTGGGAAAAGGGGGTTTCCCGACTGTGCAATGCTGGGGGCCATGAAAATGGTCGTCAAAGGCTGAACATGCGCAGATTGAAATCCGGGAGTCAAAATGTTAATCTGTGTATGTGTTGCCTCCGGCGGCTATTTTTCTATAGCCAACCACAAGGAAATCAATGGGGAATGTAGGTACTTCGCTCACTGACATTTTCTATGAGCTCAGAACCCACAGCCTCACAATGATGAGTCAAACAATCCTCCCAACCCGGGGCTCTCAAAATCGCCCAACTCCTGCTGCCAGCCTCTTACAGCAGCAGACCCTGCCTCCTGTGACCCTACTTCACAGTAGCCACCACCCCTAGTAAGCTTAATTCGGATAAAAAGACGCACCCCTTTTTCCTCCTGATGGTTATGGTCGGCAGGGGGGCACTATCAGGCTGCCAGATGCAGCAGTCTCAAGTGTCTCCCAGGCCACTGAATTTTACTGCTCTTCACCCCTCCAACCCCTGGAATGGGATACTCTCTGCGTTGGCTGTCAAGCTGACAGCCGGCTCAGAGGAGGTCTAAAACAGCAGCTTCCAGCATCCAATTGTACTCTCGTCTTTTCTTCCAATACAGTACCAGTCCTGGCTGCCGGCACTTCTGGGTAATGGCGACATCAGCATCCTGATCAGGTCAGCTAATCACGTTGCTGATGTCATTCCTGCACTGCCCAAGAGTAGAAGGTGAGTATGACAAGAGACAGCATGGGTAGGGGCGGGGAGGACAAATGTGTGAAGTATGAGGGGGAATGTGTGAAGTATGGGTGGTGGGGAAACGTGTGAAGTATGGGCAGGTGGGAAAATATACGAACGGACAGTATGGACCATGGGTTGGTGTGGTGGAATGAACACAGAGAGTAAGTATGACAAGAAACAGTATGGGCAAGAGGAAGAGGATATGCGTGACGAGACAATATGGGAGGAATGTGTAAAGGGTAATTATGGAGAATGGGGGAATTTATGAGGGCTAATTATGGGAGGAATGTGAGGAGACAATATGGGGGGAGAAGAGTGTGAGGAGATAGTATAGGGGAAAAAGTAGTGTAAGAGGGCCCAATATAGAGATTGGGTAGATTGGGGAGGCAGTATAGAGGGAGATAGTATGAGGGACAGTTTAGGGGCACAGTATGGAAGGGACAGTGTGCAGTGGAGGATCTCAGGAGGGGCACAATATAAAGACTGTGCAGTATAGGAGATACACAGTGTAATGGGAAAGTGTGTTCCTCTTATGTACCATAAGACAAACAGTGTGGGGGTCACTTTTTGTGCAGGGAGCACAGTGATGGGCAATTATTCAGGGGCATAGTGTGTGACATATAGGAGCATTATAATGACACAGTTTTAAGGGCACCATGTCTGGATGTGCTGCAGAAGACTAGAGAAGATGGAAATCAGCAGAGATGAGCTGTAGATGTGAAAAGTCATGATGGCATCTGGACCCGATGGAGAAGAAAAGAAGAATGACTTCTATAAGATTTCTATGTGTAAATGCTTATTTATTATGCCGACTAAGTCTCTTCAATACTGTGGTTTGTATTTGGTCTGATGATGGCTCAAAAAAGTTACATAACTTTAAGACGGAAATTAACATGTACGAACAGTTTACCTGAAGGACGTAATTTACTAGGATATGCACCGTGCAATAATACAGCCCCCAACCCCACTTAAGACAAGTCAACTTCTACAATAAATAGCTGAGTGACGTCAGGTTCTATAAGGATTGACACAGCTACAAAACATCTTTTCAAGGTATCAAAAGCCTCCCGGGCCAGACTGGACCATTTGGAAAAGCCCATTCCTTTGCTGGTCGTATCCGTCAGAGGTTTGAACACTACCGAAATGTTTCAATGAACTTTTGGTAGCAGTTGGAAAAACCCAAAAACTTTTGTATGGCTTTTAGGTCCTCAGGATAATCCCAATCCAGTACCGCCCAGACTCTTGCTGGATCCATGAGATAAAGATTAAAAATAACTCATAAAACGGAGCTCCTGAACCGAGAACATGCATTTCTCTGGTTTGACAAATAATTTATTGTCTCTGAGTATCGGAAGGACCTGCCTTACATATTCCTCATGTAACTCGAGGTCAGGCGAATAAATCAAAATGTCATCAGGGTAGATCACAACAAACCTACCTAACAAGTGACTAAAAATATAATTAACAAAATGTAGAAAGAAGATGGGAGCATTAGTCAGCCCAAATGGCATCACAAGGTTTTCATAGTGTCCCTCAGGTGTATTGAAGGCTGTCTTTCACTCATCCAATTCTTTGATGCAAATAAGATTATAAGCCCCCTAAGATCCAGTTTACAAAACCATTTGGCTCCCACAATCTGATTAACGAGGTCCGGGATAAAAGGAGGAGGATATGAATCCCAGACCGTGATCCGAATGAGTTTGCGAAAGTCTAGGTAAGGGCATCCTTTTTCTTGACAAATAAAAACCATGCAGCAATGGGAGATGAAGAAGGTCTAATTTGACCCTTTGCCAGACTTTTAGCGATATAGTGCTTCATGGCCTGCCTCTCTGGAACAGAGATATTGTATAACCTGCTCTTTGGGGCCCCAAAAATAAAATTAACAACGCAATCATAAGGACAAAAGGGAGGAAGTTCCTGACACCGCTGTTCTGAAAACACATCCCCAAAGTCAGACAGTTATTCAGGCAAAGATTGGGTACTCACCCTGGTGAGCTGGGTGCCCAAGCAGTGTTCTTGGCAATAGTCACTCCATTTAACCACCTCCCAAGTCTGCCAGCCTACAGCAGGGTTATGAAGTGTAAGCTAAGTTAGAACCACAGGAGAGTACAAGCCCTCTAGCACATAACAGTTTATCATTTCAGAGTGCATGGCCCTTACCTGTACATGCAAAACTCAAGCGACCTGACTAAAGTACCCCAGGCTCAAGGGTGCAGAGTCAATACTAGAATGGGTATTTATCTAGATAATACTTGTGGTTTGAGGACATGAGTATGGACCAACCTAGCTTCGATCAAATTAAAACCACTCCACTGTCCAGAAAGGCAGAAATGACCATCTTATCTTTGCCAAGATGGATCTCGGCCAGTAGACAAAATTGAGATCGACTAATGTAGGAAATAAGTACATGCGGGTTACCAACTTCCCCACAACAGGGGCTCCTTAGTTTTCCAGCGGCTGATTAGGGGGAGATATGAAAGAACAAGTACCCACAAAATGACCCTTTCCACCACAGAAAAAACACTCTCCTCCTTTTAAGCCTCACTACTGTTGGACCAACAGAACAAAACTCCCAACCCAACTGCAAGGGTTCCTCAGTAGACTCAGACCCAAGTATACTTGACTATGGGCCCCCTGCAAATCAGTGTTTCCTTATGTCTCTGACAAAGACAGCAGTCCACATGGATGGCCAGAGACATTGCCGCCTCAAGGGAGACCAGAGTCTCATGCAGAGCAAAAGGCATCATTTACCCTTACAAATAAGCCTTGATAGACTAGGCTACGGAGTGTGGCATCATTCCATTCATTTAGAATTGGTGGACCACCTCTGAAACTTAGAATAATACTCCTCAACCTCAATACTTCTCCTCAAAATGAACTTTTGTTTGTGGGAAAACCCTTTTAATGTGACCGGCTTCCTCTGCCTGTAGACACATCGCGCATCTGCCACCGGGATCAGCCGAATGTTTCACTGCACCGGTGCGTAATTCGCGCAGGCATAGTAAATCAGACCGCCACCATCTTGGTGCAGACAGATAGCGGAAGCCACATTAAAACTGCGCATGCACTCCTCCTGTACAAAGATGGAGGTAGTCAGTGAATCATTCAGCTGATCGCAACGGTGCTCTGCTGGTGGCACCGCGCAAGAGACTGCATGAGTGTGTGAGTGTTAGTGTGAGAGTGTGACTGATTGTGAGTGTGAATGTGATTGTGTGTGTAAGTGTGAGTGAGTGTGTGAGTATGTGAGTGTGTGTGTGAGTTTGTGTGTTAGAGGGTGGTGCAGTTATGGACAGTAAGGAACACGCTGTCACTTTAAGAGACTGCACCCCTTGTCTGGAGTGATGCAATGTTCTGCTTCTCCCCTGCAAGAGGCTGTGTGAATGAGCTGGACTGTGCAGAGGGTGGGGGTGGAGCCTGAACAGCGCGTGTGTGTGTGTGTGTGTGTGTGTGTGTGTGTGTGTGTGTGAGCTGAAGCTGCTGGAGAGAGAACTTTGTGCTGTTTTCTGCAAGAGAGGACCCACAGCCTGTAACAGAGTGGACTTGTGAGATTTGACAGACTTTTCCGGGTGCAGTGAGAGTGGCTGTCTTGTGTGAGTTTGAGAAGCCACGAAGATACCGAGAAAGAGATTTACAGTTTCCAGGAGTACCTCCAGGACCCAGAAGCAAGGAGAAGACCACGTTTCACGGAGCTGGCAGAAAGCCGTGTGCACCACTGTACTGGACTGTTGGGGGTCCCCCGGGACTGGATCTGAGTCCCCACCATCACCATGAGTTTGTTCCTGTTTTGTGCATGTTAGGGCCTAGTGTAGGCTTCAATAGTCAGTACACAGGAGCCGTGTGGCCTGCTTAGTAAAGGCCAGGGAGGTTATATGTAGAGTAGCATCATTATTTATTGTTTGCATTTACTTGTGTGACGTATGTTGATTCTGTAACAGTTGGAGCACCGTGCTATTTTACGGACAAGCTAAAGAATATAACTCTTGTAAATTATGTTTTGCCATTGCATACCCTTGTTTGCATCTTCCTCATCCACTTCATTCCTTGCCTTCCAATAAATCTACCCTTTGTTGTCTGCACCTCATCTTGTGTACGGTAGTCTTCTTGCACCATGGTGGTCCCCCAGCCATCGCTTCATGTGTGTGTATGTGTGAGTGTGTGAGAGTGTGAGTGTGTTTGTGAGAGTGTGTGTGGTGCGTATGGCACATAGAGTGTGTGTGTGTTGTGCGATGGTGTTCCGCTGGTGGTACTGTGCAATAGGTTGGTACCAGCAGAAGTTTCCATATAGAGACACCATCACTTGGGTGTCCCAATATGGCGGTCAGTGAACTTCCTCCGCTTGGAATTCTGGGACACGGTGACATCTGGACAGAACAGGAAATTAAAACATTACAAGGCTATTATATAGATAGATTGTGAGGGCTGAAGTGGGTAGAGGAGACAGGGCACTGTGTGGTGAATGTGGGAGGGTGGGGGTATTGTGGGGGCTGAGAAGGGGGAGAGGGACAGGACACTGGGGGGTGAATATGAGAGGATAATTGAGGGAGAGGGGACAAGGCACTGGGGTGTGAATGTAAGAGGATAAGGGTATTGTGGGGGCTGAAGTGAGGGAAGTAGGACAGAGAACTGGGGTGAAGTTGAGAGTATGGTGGTATTGTGGGGGCTGAAGTGGGGGAAGGGGACAGGGCACTGGGGGGAGAATGTGAGAGGATGAGGGTATTGTGGGGGCTGAAGTGAGTGAGGGGGACAGGGCACGGGGAGTGAGTGAAAGAATGAGGATATGGTAGGGGCTGAAGTGGGGGAAAGGGAAAGGACACCGGGGTGTGAATGTGAAAGGATGAGGGTATTGTGGGGGCTGAAGTGGAGGAGGGGGACAGGGCACTGAGGGATGAGTGTGAAAGGATAGGGAATTGTGGGGGCTGAAGTGGGGGAGAGTTACAGGGCATGGGGGGTTAATGGAAAGGATGGGGTGTTGTGGGGCTGATGTGGGGGAGGGGGGATAGGGCCCTGGGGGTTGAATTTGAGAGGATGGGGTATTGTGGGGGCTTAAGTGGGGGAGTAGGACAGGGCACTCGGGGTGAATGTGAGAGGATGAGGGTAATGTGGGAGCTGATGTAGATGAGGGGACTGGGCACTTGGGGTGAATGTGAGAGGACGGTGTTATTGTGGGGGCTGAAGTGGGGGAGGGGAGACAGAGCACTGAGGGGTGAATGTGAGAGGATCAGGGTATTGTGGGGGCTGAAGAGAGGAAGTCGGCACTGGGGGGTGAATGTGAGAGGATGGGGATATTGTGGGGGCTGAAGAGGGGGAGACAGGGCACTGGGCGGTGAATGTGAGAGGATGGAGGTATAGTGGGGCTGAAGTGTGGAATGGGGGACAGGGCACTGGAGAGTGAATGTGAGAGAGGGAGGAGGGACAGGGAATTGGGGAGTGAATATGAGACGATGGGGTATTGTGGGGGCTGAAGAGGGGGAGGGGAGACAGGGCGCTGGAGGGTGAATGTGAGAAGATGAGGGTATTGTGGGGGCTGAAGTGGGCGAGGGGGGACAGTGCACTTGGAGCTGAATTTCAGAGGAAGCGGATATTGTTGGGGCTGAAGTGGAGGTGGAGAAAGGGGAACAGGGCACTGGGGGGTGAAAGTGAGAGGATGGGGGTATTGTGGGGATTGAAGAGGGGGAGGGGGACAGGGCACTGTGGGGTTGAATGTAAGAGGATGCCGATATTGTGGGGGCTGAAGTGAAGGTGGGGGACAGGTCACTGGGGTGCTGATTATTGTACTGTTTTGTTATGATATCATATGCACTCCATCATATGTAACAGTTCCTGTCTGGGAGGCTGGATATGGGGTGGTCGGGGGCTTTTAATACTTATCAACTGGGTCTTTTACAAGTATTAGTATAACAAGCCCTCATATAGTAACCATGAGCTGCATCACATTTACAGCACCATTCCAGCAATTTTTTTTATTTCACCTCTGGACTGGTGCTTAAAATACAAGACTTCTACCTACTATCCGATACTCACCTTCTGGCGTTTTCATATATTTTCGTTGCTGCTCCGGTCCGTCTCCTGCAGTTTGTGACCTGTCCACTGCTTCAGTGTTTCATGGAGTGGTGAGGAGGTCACTAATATATGTAAGTTTATGGGAGCGTCATGCTGGCCTCGTTCTGGACTCGTTCTGGCCTCATTCTCGCATTGTTCTGGCCTCGTTCTATATCTCTCATAGACATACACTGAGAGCTTGTGACATACAGGTCCTTCTCAAACAATTAGCATATAGTGTTAAATTTCATTATTTACCATAATGTAATGATTACAATTAAACTTTCATATATTATAGATTCATTATCCACCAACTGAAATTTGTCAGGTCTTTTATTGTTTTAATACTGATGATTTTGGCATACAACTCCTGATAACCCAAAAAACCTGTCTCAATAAATTAGCATATCAAGAAAAGGTTCTCTAAACGACCTATTACCCTAATCTTCTGAATCAACTAATTAACTCTAAACACATGCAAAAGATACCTGAGGCTTTTAAAAACTCCCTGCCTGGTTCATTACTCAAAACCCCCATCATGGGTAAGACTAGCGACCTGACAGATGTCAAGAAGGCCATCATTGACACCCTCAAGCAAGAGGGTAAGACCCAGAAAGAAATTTCTCAACAAATAGGCTGTTCCCAGAGTGCTGTATCAAGGCACCTCAATGGTAAGTCTGTTGGAAGGCAAAAATGTGGCAGAAAACGCTGTACAACGAGAAGAGGTGACCGGACCCTGAGGAAGATTGTGGAGAAGAACCGATTCCAGACCTTGGGGAACCTGAGGAAGCAGTGGACTGAGTCTGGTGTGGAAACATCCAGAGCCACCGTGCACAGGCGTGTGCAGGAAATGGGCTACAGGTGCCGCATTCCCCAGGTAAAGCCACTTTTGAACCATAAACAGCGGCAGAAGCGCCTGACCTGGGCTACAGAGAAGCAGCACTGGACTGTTGCTAAGTGGTCCCAAGTACTTTTTTCTGATGAAAGCAAATTTTGCATGTCATTCGGAAATCAAGGTGCCAGAGTCTGGAGGAAGACTGGGGAGAAGGAAATGCCAAAATGCCTGAAGTCCAGTGTCAAGTACCCACAGTCAGTGATGGTGTGGGGTGCCATGTCAGCTGCTGGTGTTGGTCCACTGTGTTTCATCAAGGGCAGGGTCAATGCAGCTAGCTATCAGGAGATTTTGGAGCACTTCATGCTTCCATCGGCTGAAATGCTTTATGGAGATGAAGATTTCATTTTTCAGCACGACCTGGCACCTGCTCACAGTGCCAAAACCACTGGTAAATGGTTTACTGACCATGGTATTACTGTGCTCAATTGGCCTGCCAACTCTCCTGACCTGAACCCCATAGAGAATCTGTGGGATATTGTGAAGAGAAAGTTGAGAGACGCAAGACCCAACACTCTGGATGAGCTTAAGGCCGCTATTGAAGCATCCTGGGCCTCCATAACATCTCAGCAGTGTCACAGGCTGATTGCCTCCATGCCACGCCGCATTGAAGCAGTCATTTCTGCCAAAGGATTCCCGACCAAGTATTGAGTGCATAACTGAACATTATTATTTGATGGTTTTTTTGTTTGTTATTAAAAATCACTTTTATTTGATTGGACGGGTGAAATATGCTAATTTATTGAGACAGGTTTTTTGGGTTATCAGGAGTTGTATGCCAAAATCATCAGTATTAAAACAATAAAAGACCTGACAAATTTCAGTTGGTGGATAATGAATCTATAATATATGAAAGTTTAATTGTAATCATTACATTATGGTAAATAATGAAATTTAACACTATATGCTAATTTTTTGAGAAGGACCTGTAGCTTCTAACTTCTGGCTAGTCAGAAGCTGCGCTCACAAGATACAGCCGGTGCCAGAAAAATGGTGAAATGCCGGAGGATGAGTATAGGACCAGGTCAGGGGACTTTCCCCTAAAACCCAGTTGGACTGCTGTTTTAATAATTTAATAATAAGTTATTTATTATTATAAAGGTAATTACGGCTTGGAATAAATGTCTGCAGTCACTTTATGTGACTGCAGACTGTCAAATCATGACAGGGAATGCCTGCTGTCATGAGACCTCAACCAATATCACTGGTGTTATCAGGCGGTCATGCGACCCCCATTTGCTGTGTGTACATGTCGGCTAGAAAGGTTTGGCTTCTCTCAGTAAAAGAGAATTGAGAGAAGCTGAGAGAGTGCCACATGAGCGCCTGCTGACATCAGTGATGCTGTGGCCATTGTTACTGTACATGGGGGACTCAGGACATTATTAAATGTCAAATGGGCATAGCGTAGCTATCAGGTGGTAGAGGGTACTGAACCGGCCGTCAGTCAGGGTCAGGGGCGCAGTTACAGCTCCTGCTCTCTATACACAGAGCGGTGACTGATACTGTGCCTGCACCGCCCCTATGACTGGAAGAGTGAGGCTGTTGGGAGGAATAAAATTAAAGGGAACCTGTCACCCCCAAAATCGAAGATGAGCTAAGCCCACCAGCATCAGGGGCTTATCCACAGCATTCTGTAATGCTGTAGATAAGCCCCCGATGTATCCTGAAAAATGAGAAAAAGAGGTTAGATTATACTGACCTGGGGGGACAGTCTGATCCGATGGGCGTTGCTGTCCGGTCCGGGCCTCCTATCTTCATAGGATGACATCCTCTTCTTGTCTTCACGCTGCGGCTCCGGCGCAGGCGTACTTTGTCTACCCTGTTGAGGGCAGAGCAAAGAAGAGGACGTCATCGTAAGAAGATGGGAGGCCCCGGACCGGACCACGACACCCATCAAACCGGACAGCAGCGGGACTGCCCCTGGGTGAGTATAATCTAACCTCTTTTTCTCATCTTTCAGGATACATCGAGGGCTTATCTACAGCATTACAGAATTCTGTAGATAAGCCCCTGATGCCGGTGGGCTTAGCTCATCTTCGATTTTGGGGGTGACAGGTTCCCTTTAATTTCCTCCTGGCAGTGAGCAGGCCCTGCACGGTACCAGAACGCTATTAACTATTATACTTTGTTTTGGGGGAGTGGTGGGGACATTCTATGTATAGGGGAGCTCTGCTGACATCATACTTTATGTATGGGAGCTGCGGGCCCTTCATACTGTGTATAAGGGAGCTTTGGGCCCATCACACTGTGTAAAAGGGAGCTGTGGGGGCATTATACTGTGCTTAAGGGAGTGGTTGGCTCATTATAATGTGTACAGGGGAACTGTGGGGGAGATCCAGTGACAGACTGGCCATCGGGCATTTCTGGCAAATGCCAGAAGAGCCGGTCTTTGTAATGGGCCGCTCGATATATCGCCCCCTCCGTATTGCTAGCGGGCATTCCAGAGTTCACTTCAGCAGCCAGCATGCCAGGCAGCATTTGCTTGCCTTGCACACTTCATCGCACCGCACTAGAAAGGAGGAAGTGGGCGGTCTGATGTCCTGATCACTAGCGCTACAGTGAGGTAACATACAAACAGGATGGGGGACTACGCTGTGCTGCTCCGGCCATGCCTCCCACTGCAGCTTGTGGGACATCAGACTGCCCACTTCCTCCTGTCTAAATGAAAGTATTTACAAAGCACTGAAGATGTCTCTGATGGCAGTGACAGAACATAGGGAGACTGCAGCAGGAAGTCTCTGTGCAATCGGGAACAGGGACGGAGGATGGGTAGCTCTCTACTCATGGTGCCACTGGTTGGGTGGCGGTGCAAACATTTTTCTATACACTGATATTTTTTTTGCCGTGCTGGGTTCAGCCATTCAAAAAGGGGGCGTGCCGTGCTGGAGAAGAACACTGGCCAATGAGCAGTGCTCCCAGGGACAGATAGAGAAGCAGCTCAATTCTGCATGGTTTCATCTTCTCCTGCTCTGGTCCACAGCCCCGACAGAGAAGGAGAGAGCAGGGGAGTTGCTGGGAAAAGTGCTTGCTGTGAGCAGAAGGATCTGCACATGTACACTACCAGTCAAAAGTTAGGGTCACTTAGAAATTTCCTTATTTTTGAAAGAAAAGCACAGTTTTTTCCAATGAAGCTAACATTTAATGATTCAGAAGTACACTCTATACATTGTTAATGTGGTAAATGACTATTCTAGCTGCAAACGTCTGGTTTATAATACAATATCTTCATAGGTGTTGTGGTGCAGTGATCCACGTTACAGCCAGGGGACACTGTGTGTGCGCTTCAAGATGCGCTTGGAGGCATAAATGTCATGTGACAAAGTCCGGCATTGTGGTGAATGGCCGATATGTGTGTCGCAGAGGAGGAGACTCTGCGCTGCCAACCTGAAGCGATGTGGTGTTCTGGGACCTATAGTCCCACAAGTATTTTGTACACTTATAATGGGAGGTTGGCAGGGCTAGTTATGTGAGATGGGCGGGACAAACTAGCTACACACACACCCACACTCCCACCCAGGGGAGTGGTTACACCTAGATAATGTGACCAGGGTGTGGGTCACATGGTTCCTGTGTGTTCTGAGTGAGTAGACCTGAATGGTCTATAGGCTGAAAGGTCCTGGAGAACCTGTGTTGGAAGACCTGGGAGGAGGCTTTCTGAAGAGCACATGGTAGGGCTTTGGACCTGTTGGCCTGGGGTGTTGGACTAATGTCCTGAACAGCACCTGGACAGGCCACATGCCTCTGTGTTGGATGGTCCCAGGTGGGATGGACGTCCTGAAGAGCACAGTGTGATCATGGTTCTGAGTCTGTGGACCTGGACAATCGGTGTTGGGGAAGCTACCGTCCTTTGGTGGGTCTGGACTGTCTAAGGTGTGCCAGGCAAGTTGGTGATCCCCGTGAGGCAGCTTTTCCCAGAAGAGTGGACTGACAAGGAGTCAGCGGGTGGAGCAGGAGCTCCCGTAAGGTACCTCCATAGACTGTTGGTGCTTGTTATGTTCTACGAACTGTGTGGTAACCCACAGCAACTGGTCAGGAGAGGACCAGCGTGATTAGTTGCAGTAAATGGATAACGTGTGGCTAATGAGTTAAAGCCATATCATGTAAAGTTAAATGGACTATGTGTAACCTGATTTATGATGCGGTTTATGACAAGGCAATAAACCGTATGGACTGATTTGTGTGCAAAAATCGTGCCTGAGTGCTTGAATCCCGTGCCAAGCACGTGTCCCCAAGACCCGAAGTAAGGGAAACGCTACAGTGTATAGAGGCCCATTTCCCACAACCATCACTCCATTGTTCTTATGGTACTTTGTGTTTATTAACTATGTAAGAAGGCTAATGGTTGGCTAGAATACTCTTGAAAACCCATGTGCAAGTATGTTAGCACAGCTAAAAACAGTTTGGCTGATTAGAGAACCTATAAACCTGACCTTCCTTTGAGCTAGTTGAGAATCTGGAGCATTACATTTGTTGGTTCCATTAAACTCTGAAAATGGCCAGAAAAAAAGAACTTTCATGTGAAACTCGACAGTCTATTCTTGTTCTTTGAAATGAAGGCTATTCCATGCGAGAGATTGCCAAGAAACTGAAGATTTCCTACAACGGTGTGTGCTACTCCCTTCAGAGGAGAGGACAAACAGGCTCTAACCAGAGTAGAAAGAGAAGTAGGAGGCCCCACTGCACAACTGAGCAACAAGACAAGTACATTAGAGTCTGCAGTTTGAGAAATCGACGCTTAACAAGTCCTCAACTGGCAACTTCATTAAATAGTACGCCAGTGTCAATGTCTACAGTGAAGAGGCGACTCCGGGATGCTAGCCTTCAGGGCAGAGTGGCAAAGAAAAAGCCATATCTGAGACTGGCTGATAAAAGAAAAAGATTAATATGGGCAAAAGAACACAGATATTGGACAGAGGAAGAATGGAAAAAAGTGTTATGAACAGACGAATCCAAGTTTGAGTTGTTTGGATCACACAGAAGAACATTTGTGAGATGCATAACAACTGAAAAGATGCTGAAAGAGTGTCTGTCGCCATCTGTCAAGCATGGTGGAGGTAATGTGATGGTCTGGGATTGCTTTGGTGCTGGTAAAGTGGGACATTTGTACAAGGTAAAAAGGATTTTGAATAAGGAAGGCTTTCACTCCATTTTGCAACACCATGCCAGGACAATGACCGAACGCACACCTCCAAATTATGCAAGAACTATTTAGGGAAGAAACAGGCAGCTGGTATTCTATCTGTAATGGAGTGGCCAGCGCAGTCACCAGATCTCAACCCCACTGAGCTGTTGTGGGAGCAGCTTGACCGCATGGTACACAAAAAGTGTCCATCAAGCGAAACCAACTTGTGGGAGAGGCTTCTGGAGGCATGGGGTGAAATTTCTCCAGATTACCTCAGCAAATTAACTGCTAGAATGCCAAAAGTCTGCAATGCTGTAATTGCTGCAAAGGGAGCATTCTTTGACTAAAGCAAAGTATGAAGGAGAAAATTATTCTTTCAAATAAAAATCTTTTTTTCGAACCTTGTCAATGTCTGGACTAGATTTTCAATTCATTTGGCAACTCATTTGACTAATAAAAGTATGAGTTTTCATGGAAAACACAAAATTGTCTGGGTGACCCTAAACTTTTGAACAGTAGTGTATATCAGCCTCTCCTGCAGCACAGAGGAGTGTGTGTTGTGTGTGAAGTATCTGTAGTGTGTGTGTGTGTTACTTGCGTGTGAAGTATCTGTAGTGTGTGTATGTTTACTTGTGTGTGAAGTATCTGTAGTGTTTATGTGTGTGTGTTGTTTGTGTGTGAGGTATCTGTAGTGTGTGTGAAGTATCTGTAGTGTGTGTGTGTGTGTGTGTGTGTGTGTGTGTGTGTGAAGTATCTGTAGTGTGTGTGTGAGTGATATCTGTAGTGTGTGTATGTTTCTTGTGTGTGAAGTACAGTATCTGAGGTGTGTGTATGTTACTTGTGTGTGAAGTATCTGTAGTGTTTATGTGCATTACTTATGTGTGAGGTATCTGTAGTGTGTGTGTGTGTGTTTGTGTGTGTGTGTGTGTGTGTGTGTGTGGTAGACTGCGGAGACCCCAACCAAAACTCACCATAATCCCTCCAACACATAACCCTTAGACATACCAATAAAACCAAGACACTAAATTGATGGGTGAAGGTTGGTCACAGCTTTATTAAAGCATTTCTTATAACTGTTAACATATTTTAAACACTTAGAAAGGCACATGAATTAATTAACCACGCTCGCCGCCAAATGCCCTGTAGTCTATTCACAGGCAGGTCAGCTGACGAGCCATACCCATGTGTCCTTTCTTTCATTCCCGCCACAGAAGGATCATGTGTTCCTACACATGACTCCGACCCCCACCCATCAATAACAAGGCTTGCTCAATTCCATCCTGTAGCCCCGATAGAAAAATATTGAGCCCTATATCTGTAAGATGCACACCGTCCGGTCTTAGCAACGATCTATTGTCCCCTTCCAACTGCTTGTGTCTTACCACCACACCAAACCTTTCTCTTACAAATTTCGATATCCTGGAATTGATTGTCCTCCTAGTGCGCTCTACGGCTATGCCATCTCTGGCCCCTTGCCAGACTGCCCGGGGAACCATTTCAGACCAGACAATTATGAGTTCCTGAAAGAAAGTGTGGAAACGTGCTATGTCGAACCTCATCATTGTCATTAATTCAGCAATTTTGTAGGAGCAAAGGTCATTGCCACCAGAGTGCAGAACCAACACCACCGGCCCCCTGGCTTCTCTTGCTATGTCCACTACTTCGGGCAAAACTTGCGGCCATTGTAAACCTCGTATACCCCGCCACGAAAAATTCAGGCCTTGAAAACCCAGGTTCCTACTGCCTGGGCGACACTCAGCCCTTTGACTTGCCCAAAATATGTAGGAGTGGCCTAACAGCCAGACTGTTGGACTGCCAGCACCTGCAAATAAAGATGACAGTATTAATTTAATAGATCTGGCCGGATATACCTATAAAAACAAGCTGTATTATTGAAATCCACCGCACTCCCTGTGTGGAATATCTTAGAAACAAAAGGATTTTTTGAAATTTGCTAATTTATTCAAGTGAAAAACAGAAAATCAAATGTGACAGATCAAATAGTAGGCAGTATAAGCGACTGAGTGATTTGACGTTTCGACCCTCCCGGGTCTTACTCTAAAGTCGCACTTAATCCAGGATTTATGAGTGGCTCTTATGGTAGTGAGGATGTTATCCCTGTAGTGTCAAGGGGCAGGTACAGTCTTTTTGATACCAAGTATGGCCTGATAGTTGATTTCTCTCTGAGTATGACCTTGCTGAGGAATAGCAGCGGTGCATCAGCGTCTTGCTGCTGTTTGCATACGCGATTCAAATAGAAAGTTGGTATGTCACTGGAGACAACCTTTCTTGCAGGTGCCAATGTATCAGCCTTAAATTGCTGGTAAGTTGTATGTGGTTTAATGGATTTGCCAGTTCTGGATAAAGCCTTGTAGTGGGGTAACAGCGGCGCAACTGCGTCTTGCTGGTGGACATGTAGGCTTAGTACCCTTAGTGGATGGGGGATAGCGCTCCTGCGTCCTGTGGGAAGGCAAAGGAAGATGCCTTCCCACAGGACGCAGGAGCGCTATCCCCCATCCACTAAGGGTACTAAGCCTACATGTCCACCAGCAAGACGCAGTTGCGCCGCTGTTACCCCACTACAAGGCTTTATCCAGAACTGGCAAATCCATTAAACCACATACAACTTACCAGCAATTTAAGGCTGATACATTGGCACCTGCAAGAAAGGTTGTCTCCAGTGACATACCAACTTTCTATTTGAATCGCGTATGCAAACAGCAGCAAGACGCTGATGCACCGCTGCTATTCCTCAGCAAGGTCATACTCAGAGAGAAATCAACTATCAGGCCATACTTGGTATCAAAAAGACTGTACCTGCCCCTTGACACTACAGGGATAACATCCTCACTACCATAAGAGCCACTCATAAATCCTGGATTAAGTGCGACTTTAGAGTAAGACCCGGGAGGGTCGAAACGTCAAATCACTCAGTCGCTTATACTGCCTACTATTTGATCTGTCACATTTGATTTTCTGTTTTTCACTTGAATAAATTAGCAAATTTCAAAAAATCCTTTTGTTTCTAAGATATTCCACACAGGGAGTGCGGTGGATTTCAATAATACTGATACTAGACCTTACGGTCTGTCTCACCAGCACTCCGATCTAAATTTAGAGTGCAGGCCAAATTATATTTACATTTATAAAAACAAGCTGAACGCCATCTGCCGATCCTCTGAACCTCGGAGTCGGGCAAACCTGCTTTGGTGGTCTCCGTTCCTGCGCCAATTCAACATGAATGAGTCCCATAATCCCAAATCGATACCCCTGATGCAGTCAAACACTTACCAAATAATGCTTGAAATTGAAACCTCGTCAACGGTGAACCGTCCAGATGAGACAGGAAAAACTTGTAACCTCCAAGTAAGCATTAATCAATCGAAACGGACAATGCCCTTCGTGCGGGTATATTAGCAACCATGTACCTCTACCGGCTGGATCTGTTTTAGACTTACGAAGGCAAAGGCGTATTACCTCCTTCACTAATACAACATCCTCAAATAATAACCCCCCTTTTTGACTACTCTTCGACTGGGGGACGAGCTCGCTAATACGAAGCACTCCGAAGAAAGCTAAATCAAATGCAGCCGATATTAACAGCAACTCAAATTGGGAAATGCATATAAAATTTGAGACGCTCACGATTCGGCTAAGGAGAACTAAGGAAACAGGGCGCCTGCATTCATGACTCGGTTGCCCCGCTTCCACCCTTTCATCGCCTGTCTGATGAGAAATGCTTTTGTCACATCGACCCATCCTAATAACTGAAAATAAAATGCTAGGCCAGATAGATGCTGCTGTGCTGATGTACCCGATATGCCCCTGCTTCGAAGCTGACTAATAAATTCAACAGTAACCTGCAATCTGCATTGGTCAGACGCGTGTACTGGCCTACCTCCTATCAATAAACACCACTCTTCAAATGCCTTACCATAAGACTGCCAGGTCGATGGGGCAATTGAAGACCAGCGGCATCAGCTGTTCGCCATTGCGTCCCAAAGGGAAGGAGGGCAAGGCAAACCTTACAAGTGTGCATTGGGAAAACTGAAGACCTGCCAATCAAAATGTGTTAACATGTCAGCCAGCATTTCACCTGAATCCATCATTAGTTGTGCCCGGGGCCATATATTAAAATTAAGACATAGAAGAGCCAGACGACGGAAAAGGCATAAAACTGAAAGGGACGTAGACGACATGAAATTTATGCAAAGCGCGGTTTTGGGGTTTTTGGTCTGAAAATCAATCTTTTTGTTAGCTAAACTGTCACACCAGAGCCCAACCGACACAACAATTGGAAACAGTACACAGAAAACGGGATCATGACAAATGCCTAGAATTTCCCAGGATGACAGCCAACTGTCTCTACACCATTGATTACCAAAAATCGCTAAAAAACCTGAAGATTCTTTTGCGTTTGTGAATAACTTTAAATCCTGACTTGTCAATTCTTTTGGCATAAAGCACGTGTGACAATTGTATGACCGCAAGAAGGACTCCCAAACCTCAAGGTCCGCTCACATGGACCTGGTGACACGCAATCTATGACTTGGCTGTGAAACCCCTCTCATTGCCAAAGACAATCTCCGAGAAAAAACTCTGCCGACAGGTATAACTCTGCAAGCAAAAACTAGCAAACCTAAAAGCGATTGCATTTGTTCCAGTGTTACTTTTCGCACTGAGCTAAAACCTTAAATTAAACTCAACGTTTTTTGAATTTTGTCAGCTGGTAGGCGAAATACCATTGCAACAGTGTCAATTTCTATGCCCAAAAATGTCAAGGTTTGAACGGGACCAATCGTTTTTTCCCCAGATAAAGGTATACCGAAATCATACGCTATTGTTTTAAATTTGTTGATTAATGTTTGGCATAGATCAGAATTTTCAGGAACAACAAAAAGAAAATCATCCAGGTAGTGCGTAACAGCGCTACAGCCTGTCTCAAACCATACTACCCAATCCAGAAAAGAGCTAAAAAGTTCAAAATAGTAGCAAGAGATAGAACAGCCCATTGGGAGGCACATATCATAGTAGTAATTGTCATCTACTTGACAGCCTAAAAGGTGAAAGCAATCAGGATGTACTGGTAACAAGCAAAATGCGGAGTCAATATCTGCTTTTGCTAGCCAGGCCCTAGGGCCCGCATCCCATGCCATGGCTACTGCTCTGTCAAACGATGCGTATGATACTGAAGCATCCTCCAGCAAAATACCATCATTGACAGAATTACCTCTAGGATAAGACAGGTAATGAATCATTCAAAACGTGCCAGGTTCTTTTTTAGGGATAACTCCTAATGGAGAAACCCTAAGATTTGGAAAAGGCGGGGCTAAAAAAGGCCAGACATTCTACCTAATGCTACCTCTTTCGCAATCTTTTCTCGAAGAATTTCCGGACGTGCAGCTGCGGATTTCAAATTATTTGAAAGGGATATTGCACGCTGAAGTTTAAACAAAATGAAGAAACCATACATGAAGCCAAAACGTATTTGCCCAGCCGCATCTTTTTTATGGTACCGATTTAGCCACGGGCCCATCGCAATTACATTCACTGGAGTCCTTGCGATCGGTTTGCTGTGGTTTGGATGGTAATTTTCCTGCCGGGCGAGGACACTTTGCAGCGGGGTGAGCTCCCCCGCATGCAGAGCATTCATGCTTGAACTTGCACATGCCGTAGAATCGGCAATGCCCTTCATTAAACAGCCATCAGGCTCCAGGTCTACACACGACCACTGAATTGGTGCCTGTTGATGTGTGTCCAGTAGTCGGTGCTGAAAAGGGGGGCTGTTTTTGAGATAACATAAGGCGCAGCCAAACATCCGTCACTTTAACCCCCCCATCCAATTTCTGGTTGGAGACCCAGGTGCCTCCAAAAATTCCTCGTCGTAGCGCCACCAAGTAGTACCCCCATGCACCCTGTAGGAATGTCCTGATAGATGAATAATTCAGAACAGTGTTCAGGGTGCTTCTGACCCATAATGCAACCTAAGACAGCGAAAGCTGTCTTAGCCACTTTTTGCTTAACCCTATCAAAACCCCTCTCTGCTGGCCATCTTTCCTTATCGACCGTATGCTGATCTACTGATATCAAGGACCAAATATCGATATATTCATTTTTCCAGATCTTAGTTTTTGTATCCTCATCTAAATGAGAACCAAGCGCGCTAACCCCACAATAAAAAGTGTCTTTGTGCACACTAGCCAATGAGTTAATTTTCGCATCATCCTTTGCCGAACAATTCACCCTAGGTATCTGTTCCATCATTGCTTTAAGTACAGATACTAAAGTATTACCATCGTTAAAATTAACACTTGACTCACCGGAACCAGCAGCTGGAGGAGGGACTCGCATAGATGGAGGAACTCCGGCTCCAGAGTATGCAGAGGCAAGGTTAAGACCCTGGCTTGAAACCTCCGGAGGTGCGCTCAGCTCAACTAGGTTGTAAGCCCTCAATGTTGCCCTTGACTCCCTTCTGTCTCGAGGAGGGCCAGACACCCAAATGGGGCTCGCAGACGCGCTGGACATCTCAGATGAAAATGACGGTGAGCGTCGCCTCGAGGACCGAGACTTAACAAATCTACGAGATCTAGATCTTCTATGTGAGTGGGTGGAACGCCTCTTATGTTATTCTGATGTGCGGTGGCTACGGTGTGAATGAAGAGGGATATGAGTATGACCTACGGCGCCTACGCCTGTCATGCCTTCCTCCATGTGAGTGTGTAACTTGAGCATGAGTCACTGAGGTACCGTCAGTAGGCGGTTTTGCACCTACAGGGGTAGTAACAACGGTGGGTAAAATCTGTGTCTGAGACTGGCTGTCAAATAAAAAGGGGGCAGATGGGGTTATAGCCTTCAAATGCTGACCAACTTGTGTAGGGGCTATAAAGTGCTGTATAACTCCTGTTGCAGATATCATATCCTGTGCAAGGGTTATACTTTTCTGTAAGACACCTGCTGGGGCATTTTTATGTATGTCAGGCAAGTGAATACTTGGCTCTCCTTAGGAACCTGATGAGTGAGTGCTATTCCTGCCCCCCATGGCAGCTACCACAGGCACTGGGCTGAAGTATGGACCCTCAGTTTGTGAAGCCGCTATGACCGTGGCATTATCAGGGCTCCTGCGTACCTGCTGAGGCTGCCAGGGGAGAGCAGGAGAGGGTAATGGTGCGGTAGAAGCAGGGTTCCTGCTACTGAGCTGCGCGACTGCTGCAGCTGACAAACTTGAGGGCGGGAGTTTTGTGGGCGGGCCTTTTTTTGTCATGGTGCCAACGTGAGCTTCCTGTCAGAACAGGAGAGCTCTCTCTGAGGCACGCAGGAGGGCTGGAATGCAGCGTGGACCGCCTGCCTCCTTGCCTGGCACCCCCCGCCGCTTCCCTGTAAGTATTTACCAGCGGGACCAGGGGCTCCACCACTGGTGTGTTGCGGGAGATGGCAGCTGTCGGGGGTTGCGCTAAAAGTGCTCCCAATGGGCTGGGGAGGTGAACTCTGAGCCAAGCGACCAAAGCAGTCAGCCATTGCTCACCCTCCCTTTCGAACCTGGACCGCAGGGCCTCCAGCAAAGGGTTTGCCATGCTCCTTCCAGACAGCGCCACAAGCACCTCCGGGACCAGTTCACAGATGAGGGGGGGAGAGAAGGGTATGACATCCTTTTATAACCCCAGAAAAAAGGGGAGGGGGCGGTTAAACAACATGACATTTTGATTGGCTCCCAACTTGTTAAGCACCGCCCCTTTACATATTAATAAGTGCAGAGGGATTCCTAACATTGCCATGGTAACCAAAAGGTGGGGGGACTCCGCAGTGAGAGGCACTATTCTTAATCAGTGCCGTGCCTGCCATCTGTAGTGTGTGAGGTATCTGCAGTGTGTGTGTGTGTACACACTTGTCCAGCATGCATAAGAGGCATGATGAGTCCAGTGCCTCTCACTCCAGCACATCTCCTCATCAAGCCCTGAATAAATAGAAATGGTCTGACTCTTGATGAATCAGGGCCATAGTAGCTGCTGTCTTGCCTTAAAGGGGTTGACCACTATGCATACAACCCCTTCTTATCCGTATGTTTCATTGAGTACAATATTATTCCCTACTAGCTGAAGAGCCCAGCATTGCCTGGGCATAGTAAATATCTGTGGTTAGTTATAGCACCTCACTTCTCTTATTTTCCCATCACGCCTCTCATTTTCCCCCTCACATCTGTCATTTTCCCCCTCACATCTCTAATTTACTCCCTCACACCTCTCATTTTCCCCCTCACTCATCTTATTTTCCCCCTCACTCCTCTCATTCCCCCCTAACACTTGTCATTTCGACCTCACATCTGTCATTTTCCGATCACTCCACTATTTTCCCTCACTCCTCTCATTTTGCACTCACACCTCTCATTTTCACCTCAGTATATACAAGTTTATCATCTCCCTTATATATAGTATACACCTGTATGTCATCTCCTGTATATAGTATATACCTGTATGTCATCTCCCCTGTATATAGTATATACCTGCTGTGTGTCATCTCCCCTGTATATAGTATATACCTGTATGTCATCTCCTCCTATATATAGTATATACCTGTATGTAATCTCCTCCTGTATATAGTATATACCTGTGTGTCATCTCACCTATATATAGTATATATCTGTGTGTCATCTCCTCCTGTATATAGTATATACCTGTTTGTCATCTCCTCCTATACATAGCATATACCTGTATGTCATCTCCTCCTGTATATACTATATACCTGTAGGTAATCTGCTCCTGTATATAGTATATACCTGTGTGTCATCTCCTCCTGTATATAGTATATACCTGTATGTCATCTCCTCCTGTATGTAGTATGTACCTGTATGTCATCTCCTCCTCTATATAGTATATACCTGTGTGTCATCTCCTCCTGTATATAGTATATACCTGTGTGTCATCTCCCCTGTAAATAGTATATACCTGTGTGTCATCTCCTCCTGTATATAGTATATACCTGTATGTCATCTCCTCCTGTATACAGTATATACCTGTATGTCATCTCCTCCTGTATATAGTATATACCTGCGTGTCATCTTCTCCTGTATTAGACCTCGTTCACACGTTATTTGGTCAGTATTTTTACCTCAGTATTTGTAAGCTAAAATGGCAGCCTGATAAATCCCCAGCCAACAGTAAGCCCACCCCCTGGCAGTATATATTAGCTCACACATACACATAATAGACTGGTCATTAGTGTTGAGCGATACCGTCCGATACTTGAAAGTATCGGTATCGGAAAGTATCGGCCGATACCGTCACAGTATCGGAATCCAATCCGATACCGATACCCGATACCAATACAAGTCAATGGGACTCATGTATCGGACGGTATCCCTGATGGTTCCCAGGGTCTGAAGGAGAGGAAACTCTCCTTCAGGCCCTGGGAACCATATAAATGTGTAAAAGAAAGAATTAAAATAAAAAATATCGCTATACTCACCTGTCCGACGCAGCCGGGACTTCAGCGAGGGAACCGGCAGCGTTGTTTGTTTAAAAATCGCGCTATTACTTGGTTACGTGAATTCCCGGCTTGTGATTGGTCAGGTCGGCCATGTTGCCGGGACGCGGACCAATCACAGCAAGCCGTGACGAAATTACGTCACGGCTTGCTGTGATTGGTCCGCGTCCCGGCAATATGGCCGCCCTGACCAATCACAAGCCGGGACGTCACGGGAGGCTGGACACGCGCTCATTTTAAAATGGGCGCGTGTCCAGCCTCCCGTGACGTCACGGCTTGTGATTGGTTGCGCCGCGATCAACCAATCACAAGCCGGGAGGCTGGACGCGCTCATTTTGAAATGGGCGCGTGTCCAGCCTCCCGTGACGTCACGGCTTGTGATTGGTTGCGCCGCGATCAACCAATCACAAGCCGGGAGGCTGGACGCGCTCATTTTGAAATGGGCGCGTGTCCAGCCTCCCGGCTTGTGATTGGTTGACCGCGACGCAACCAATCACAAGCCGTGACGTCACGGGAGGCTGGACACGCGCCCTTTTTAAAATGAGCGCGTTTCCAGCCTCCCGTGACGTCACGGCTTGTGATTGGTTAATGGCGGCCATGTTGCCGGGACGCGGACCAATCACAGCAAGCCGTGACGTATTTTCGTCACGGCTTGCTGTGATTGGTCCGCGGCCCGGCAACATGGCCGCCCTGACCAATCACAAGCCGGGACTTCGCGTAACCATGTAAAAGCGGGAATTTTAAACAAACAACGCTGCCGGTTCCTGCGCTGAGGTCCCGGCTGCGTCGGACAGGTGAGTATAGCGATATTTTTTATTTTAATTCTCTATTTTACACATTTTAACATTAATGTTGTTCCGATACCCGATACCCGATACCACAAGAGTATCGGAATCCCGGTATCGGAATTCCGATACAGCAAGTATCGGCCGATACCCGATACTTGCAGCATCGGAATGCTCAACACTACTGGTCATGTGACTGACAGCTGCCGGATTCCTATATGGTACATTTGTTAGTCTTGTAGTTTGTCTGCTTATTAATCAGATTTTTATTTTTGAAGGATAATACCAGACTTGTGTGTGTTTTAGGGCGAGTTTCGTGTGTCAAGTTGTGTGTGTTGAGTTGCGTGTGGCGACATGCATGTAGGGACTTTTGTGAGATGAGTTTTGTGTGGCGACATGCGTGTAGCAATTTTTTGTGTGTCGAGTTGCATGTGACAGGTTAGTGTAGCAAATTGTGTGCAGCAAGTTTTGCGCATGGCGAGTTTTGCGCGTGGCGAGTTTTATGTGTGGTGCCTTTTGAGTATGTGCAAGTTTTGTGTGAGGCAACTTTTGCATGTGTTGCAACTTTTGTGCATGTGGCAATTTTTCTGCGTGTGGCAATTTTTCTGCGTGTGCAAGTTTTGCGTGTGGCGAGTTTTCCATGAGGTGAGTTTTGCACGTGTGGCGAGTTTTGCATGTGGAGAGTTTTGCGCGTGGCGAGTTTTGAGCGGCGACTTTTGTGTTTCTACTTTTATGTGGCGAGGTTGGTGTATGTGTGGTGAAATGTGCGCTGAGGGTGGTATATGTGTTCGAGCACGTGGTAGTGTGTGGCGCATTTTGTGTGTGTGTTCATATCCCCGTGGTGGTGTGGTGATTATCCCATGTTGGGGCCCCACCTTAGCAACTGTACAGTATATACTCTTTGGCGCCATCGCTGTCATTCTTTAAGTCCCCCTTGTTCACATCTGGCAGCTGTTAATTTGCCTCCAACACTTTTCCTTTCATTTTTTCCCCATTATGCAGATAGGGGCAAAATTGTTTGGTGAATTGGAAAGCGCGGGGTTAAAATTTCACCTCACAACATAGCCTATGACGCTCTCGGGGTCCAGACGTGTGACTGTGCAAAATTTTGTGGCTGTAGCTGCGACGGTTCAGATGCCAATCCCGGACATACATACATACATACATACACACATACACACATTCAGCTTTATATATTAGATAGTCACCTCTGGTGCGAGCGCCTTACAGTGGTGTTGGCACTGGCTCTACCTGGGATGGTGTGACATTGTTATGTCATATGATCTCTCAGACTCTGGCCAATCAGCTCTGACTATATTCTCCTCTCCTACGGACATAATTGACATCCGGAGGAAGTGAAAGGGCAGCCATAGCTCTCACTTCCTCTGGATGCCTGATTTGTCTGCAGAAGAGGAGACCACAGCCAGTGCTGATTGTCCTCAGGGATTATGTGACATAATGTCTCATGATACCAGGGAGATCCAGTGCCGACACCCCTGGAACGGTACCAGCACCGAAGGTGATTACAGGTGATATTATACTGGAGAAACAGAGATTCAGAAGGAGTTGTCTCAGTAGTGGACAATACTTTCAAAGGGAGTTTGTCATGTCAAAAAACGCTGTTAACATAGATATGGGTTTAACCTGCAGGTTAATAGCATTCTAAAGATGCCCTGCCGCCAGAAGGAAATTAACTTTATTACACTGAGTTTCAGTCATAGAGGTGCGCCTTCAGTCACCGCTTCATACATAGTGATCGGCAGCTGTAACCATGCCCCGGCACTGACTGACAGCCGGCTCTGTACTGATGCACTGCTGAGCCGGTTATCAGTCAGTGCTGAGGGCTATGTACTGAGTGGTGACTGAAGCCGCACTTGCCGTGTCTCTGTGACTGAAAGCTGGAGGCCTCTGGGACCAATAAAGTTCAAATTAACCCCATATTTGTAGGGTTAATAGCACTTAGGATGCGACAGGTCCAATATAAAGTGGTTGTGCCCCCAGTGTGTTGAATAAAATACAAGCGTACTTACTTCAGGACCAGCGCAGATGTCATGACACTGTTTATGGCACAAGAGCAGCTTGTTATCATCAAACCATAATATGAAGGCTGTGGATCATCAACGTCCTCTGATAGTCTGCAGTGCTTATGTCACATAAACAATGTCATGAGATTGCTGGGGGACACAGCGCTCAGAATGGCGGAGTGTCACCTGTCCAAGTGGTAAGAAGGCATTTTTTATTTTATTGCGTACACTAGGAGCATTCAGAGGGGGCTGTCTTCAAGTGAACAATCTAATGTAGAAGCAATGCATTTGGACTGATCAGTGCTGTATTTTTAGCAGGCCATCTGTATTGAACTGGTGTCTATTCGCCCTATGGCCATTGCAGCTTACATATGTAAAGTGGTTTAACACATTGGATTGGTGTAACAAATAAAGCAAAAAAGTAGGCACTAAGGGTATGTGCACACGTCCGGATTTCTTGCAGAAATTTCCTGAAGAAAACCGGAAATTTTCTGCAAGAAATCCGGATTTTTTTTTTTGCGTTTTTTTTTCTGTTTTTTTCGCGTTTTTTTAGCATTCTGCAAGCGTAATTAGCTTGCAGAATGCTAAAGTTTTCCAAGCGATCTGTAGCATCGCTTGGAAAACTGACTGACAGGTTGGTCACACTTGTCAAACATAGTGTTTGACAAGTGTGACCAACTTTTTACTATAGATGCTGCCTATGCAGCATCTATAGTAAAAGATAGAATGTTTAAAAATAATAAAAAAAATAAAAAAAATGGTTATACTCACCTGCAGGCGTCCGTACCTATAGATGCCGTTGTGGTTCAGGACCTTCCATGACGTCGCGGTCACGTGAGCGGTCACATGACCGGTCTCGACCAATCACAAGACAGTGATGTCATCGCAGGTCCTTCACCGCACACCAGCTTTAGAAACCGAAGCGGCAGCATGCAGCGGAGAGGCGGGAAGACATCGAAGGTGAGTATAGGACTATTTTTTATTTTAATTCTTTTTTTTACCAATTATATGGTGCCCAGTCCGTGGAGGAGAGTCTCCTCTCCTCCACCCTGGGTACCAACCGCACATAATCTGCTTACTTCCCGCATGGTGTGCACAGCCCCGTGCGGGAAGTAAGCAGATCAATGGACTCCTAGGTGTGCGGAATCCCCTGCAATTCTGCATTTTAATGAACATGTTGCTTTTTTTTCCGCGATGCAATTTTTTCGCGGAAAAAAAGGCTACATTTGCACAAAAAATGCGGAATACACTGAAAATAATGGGAGGCATATGTTAGCGTTTTTTTCGCGTTTTTATCACGTTTTTATAGCGAAAAAAACGCGAAAAATACTGAACGTGTGCACATGGCCTAAGGGTATGTGCACACGTCCGGATTTCTTGCAGAAATTTCCTGAAGAAAACCGGAAATTTTCTGCAAGAAATCCGGATTTTTTTTTTTTGCGTTTTTTTTCCGTTTTTTTAGCATTCTGCAAGCGTAATTAGCTTGCAGAATGCTAAAGTTTTCCAAGCGATCTGTAGCATCGCTTGGAAAACTGACTGACAGGTTGGTCACACTTGTCAAACATAGCGTTTGACAAGTGTGACCAACTTTTTACTATAGATGCAGCCTATGCAGCATCTATAGTAAAAGATAGAATGTTTAAAAATAATAAAAAAAATTAAAAAAATGGTTATACTCACCTGCAGGCGTCCGTTCCTATAGATGTTGTTGTGGTTCAGGACCTTCCATGACGCCGCGGTCACGTGAGCGGTCACATGACCGGTCTCGACCAATCACAAGACAGTGACGTCATCGCAGGTCCTTCACCACAGACCAGCTTTAGAAACCGAAGCGGCAGCATGCAGCGGAGAGGCGGGAAGACATCGAAGGTGAGTATAGGACTATTTTTTATTTTAATTCTTTTTTTTACCAATTATATGGTGCCCAGTCCGTGGAGGAGAGTCTCCTCTCCTCCACCCTGGGTACCAACCGCACATAATCTGCTTACTTCCCGCATGGTGTGCACAGCCCCGTGCGGGAAGTAAGCAGATCAATGCACTCCTAGGTGTGCGGAATCCCCTGCAATTCCGCATTTTAATGAACATGTTGCTTTTTTTGCTGATAGAACAAGAAAAGTAGCCACCCATGAAAACTGCACACCACCAATGAATAGTGAAAAAAGGAACAGCTTTATTGGTAAACAATGATTAAAAACAGAATAAAAACATGAAAAATACCCATATCCACCCATATGTCTGCTCAAAATACATACAAAGAGTATAAATATGCATGAAAATATCCATCATAACAAACAGCCACCTGGCATAGACAAAGGGCTGCAATACTAACAAAGAAATATATAAATATTACAGTACAATGCTAAATCCGATAACCAAACAATAGCCAGATATTGCTACGGAGAATATATAACGCAGTGGTCCATAAACCCCTGTAGGTGATAATCTCAGCCTAGTCAAACAAGGCCCCAAGCACCATGAATGGTGGCCCACAATGTGAGACAATGCTCACGGTGAGTGACAATACCCCAAAACCTAGGCAAGTAAGAGACCAAAATGCACATAGAAAATATCACCAAATAAACCTACAGGTGAGTATGGAAGCCTGAGTAGCCGGTGGCAAGAGCAGAGCAACAGGGTGGAGGGACCCAACGCGTGTCGCGGCGTCAAAGAGCCGCTTCGTCAGGGGAAGTTGCTTTTTTTTCCGCGATGCGATTTTTTCGCGGAAAAAAAGGCTACATTTGCACAAAAAATGCGGAATACACTGAAAATAATGGGAGGCATATGTTAGCGTTTTTTTCGCGTTTTTATTACGTTTTTATAGCGAAAAAACGCGAAAAAAACGCGAAAAATACTGAACGTGTGCACATGGCCTAACTGTCAGTGCTCTACTATTTGATTCTACGACACTCGTATGTGGGCTGGTGAATTTTTATTTGTGCCATGGCTGCTTTTTGGTCCCAGTCCGGCCCTGGGGAGATCACACTGTATGTATGGGAGCTGTGGGCCCATCATACTGTGTAAAAGGCAGCTGTGGGCCCACCATACTGTGTATAGGGTAGCTGTGGGGGCTTTATACTATGTATAAGGGAACAGGGGGACTGTGAGGGACATCATACTGTATGTACAGGAGCTGTGGGCCCACCATACTGTGTATAGGGGAGCTGTGAAGGCATTATACTGTGCATAAGGGAGCTGTTGGCCAATTATAATGTATATAGTTGAGCTCTGGGGGACATAATACTCTCTATAGTGGAACTCTGTCAGCATTATACTGTGTATTGGGGAGCTTTGGGCTCACCATACTGTGTATAGGAGAGCAGTGGGCTCATCATACTGTGTAGAGGGGAGCTTTGGGCTCATTATACTGTGTATAGGGGAGCAGTGGGGACATCATTCGGTGTATAGGGAAGTTGTGTGATCATCATACTATTTATATGGGAGCTGTGGGGACATTATACTGTGTATAGGGAAGTTGTGGGCCCACCAAACTGTGCATAGTGGAGTTGTGCATCGGGGAGACTTAGGGAACATTATTAAATGTTAAATAGGCACTTAAGCATTATTGTTATAGGGGCACTCAGAGTATTGTGACCATCATCAAAGTTTCATATTGGGTATTATTACTTTTTAGGGACAAAATGTGGAGGGCACTAGCACCGGGCATTAATATTTTCTAGGGGGTAATTTTACTATCTAATGTGTTGGCAGTATTACGTGGGGCAGTAAGAGGAGCCATTTTTGTACCACACAGCATACGACATATACAGCAGCAGCAGCGGCTCCGCATTGGGGCATCAGCAGAATGAGTAGTTTGGGCAGGTTGGCAATAGATGGGGACAGTGCTGGAAATGTGAAAAGTCAGATGTGTCTTTCTTGTAATCTCTGCAGATGAGTCCTGGCTGGAGAAGTTGTCATGTTGGTCAGAGCCAGATGGAAAAGATGGGAAAAGTGAATGACTCCATCAGAAAGAATGTCAGTGGTAAGTCACTATCTGCAACTGTGGTCACTATATGATAATAAATAAATAATAATAATCTTTATTTTTATATAGCACTAACATATTCTGCAGCGCTTTACAGTTTGCACACATTATCGTCGTTGGGGCTCACAATCTAAATTCCCTATCAGTATGTCTTTGGAATGTGGGAGGAAACCAGAGTTCCCGGAGGAATCCCACACAAGCACATACAAACTCTTTGCAGATGTTGTCCTTAGTAGGGTTTGAACCCAGGACTCCAGCGCTGCAAGGCTGCTGTGCTATCCACTGCGTCACCGTGCTGCCCGTAATATCAGTGTTCGTTTTTGTATATAGATTTATTTTCAATCACAGCGCGATCACCCGGTGATGTTGATTACACCTTTAGGCCATGTGCACACGTTCAGTATTTTTCGCGTTTTTTTCGCGTTTTTTCGCTATAAAAACGTGATAAAAACGCGAAAAAAACGCTAACATATGCCTCCCATTATTTTCAGTGTATTCCGCATTTTTTGTGCAAATGTAGCCTTTTTTTCTGCGAAAAAATCGCATCGCGGAAAAAAAAGCAACATGTTCATTAAAATGCGGAATTGCAGGGGATTCCGCACACCTAGGAGTCCATTGATCTGCTTACTTCCCGCACGGGGCTGTGCCCACCATGCGGGAAGTAAGCAGATTATGTGCGGTTGGTACCCAGGGTGGAGGAGAGAAGACTCTCCTCCACGGACTGGGCACCATATAATTGGTAAAAAAAAGAATTAAAATAAAAAATAGTCATATACTCACCTTCGATGTCTTCCCGCCTCTCAGGTGCATGCTGCCGCTTCGGTTCCTGTAGCTGGTGTGCGGTGAAGGACCTGTGATGACGTCACTGTCTTGTGATTGGTCGTGAGCGGTCATGTGACCGCTCACGTGACCGCGACGTCATGGAAGGTCCTGCGCGCACACACCATCTATACGGAACGGACGCCGGTGAGGAGATCAGCTGTCTGCGGGTGAGTATAAGCATTTTTTTTATTTTTTTAATTATTTTTAAACATTCTATCTTTTACTATAGATGCTGCATAGGCTGCATCTATAGTAAAAAGTTGGTCACACTTGTCAAATGCTGTGTTTGACAAGTGTGACCAACCTGTCAGTCAGTTTTCCAAGCGATGCTACAGATCGCTTGGAAAACTTTAGCATTCTGCAAGCTAATTACGCTTGCAGAATGCTAAAAAAAAGCGAAAAAAACGGAAAAAAAACGCAAAAATAAAAATGCGGATTTCTTCCAGAAAATTTCCGGTTTTCTTCAGGAAATTTCTGCAAGAAATCCGGACATGTGCACATACCCTAAGGCCATGTGCACACGTTCAGTATTTTTCACGTTTTTTTCGCGTTTTTTCGCTATAAAAACGTGATAAAAACGCGAAAAAAACGCTTACATATGCCTCCCATTATTTTCAGTGTATTCCGCATTTTTTGTGCAAATGTAGCCTTTTTTTCTGCGAAAAAATCGCATCGCGGAAAAAAAAACAACATGTTCATTAAAATGCGGAATTGTAGGGGATTCCGCACACCTAGGAGTCCATTGATCTGCTTACTTCCCGCACGGGGCTGTGCACACCATGCGGGAAGTAAGCAGATTATGTGCGGTTGGTACCCAGGGTGGAGGAGAGGAGACTCTCCTCCACGGACTGGGCACCATATAATTGGTCAAAAAAAAAAGAATTAAAATAAAAAATAGTCATATACTCACCTTCGATGTCTTCCCGCCTCTCCACTGCACGCTGTCGCTTCGGTTCCTGTAGCTGGTGTGCGGTGAAGGACCTGCCGATGACGTCGCCGTCTTGTGATTGGTCGAGACCAGTCATGTGACCGCTCACCGTGACGTCATGGAAGGTCCTGCACGCACACACCATCTATACGGAACGGACGCCGGTGAGGAGATCAGCTGTCTGCGGGTGAGTATAAGCATTTTTTTTATTTTTTTTATTATTTTTAAACATTCTATCTTTTACTATAGATGCTGCATAGGCAGCATCTATAGTAAAAAGTTGGTCACACTTGTCAAACGCTATGTTTGACAAGTGTGACCAACCTGTCAGTCAGTTTTCCAAGCGATGCTACAGATCGCTTGAAAAACTTTAGCATTCTGCAAGCTAATTACGCTTGCAGAATGCTAAATTAAACGCGAAAAAACCGGAAAAAAAACGCAAAAAAAAAAAAAATGCGGATTTCTTGCAGAAAATTTCCGGTTTTCTTCAGGAAATTTCTGCAAGAAATCCGGACGTGTGCACATACCCTTATTCTGCTGTATTGTTGCTTGTTGTTAATGTAATCAACGCACTTTGGGCTAAAACAGGCACATCAAATTCTGATCTTGGTAAATTCCCTCTTAGGTGTTTTATTGCTTATTCTGTGTTTTTTTTCTAGTTATTTTTTAACAGTTGCAAAACCAGACACTTGTAACACAACTAACATACAGACCCCCACACCCATGTCTGCATTTCACATGCAAATGACGTATTTTCTTACCTTGGAGTTTGTGTTCCTTTCAATTTTTAAACATTCACCTTTGTGATAGCATTAGCTTTTCCAAAAACATTCAGGTTGTAAAGTCTCCAAGATAATATCTTTAAGGACAAAAAAAAGACAATTTAATCACAAACTCAATTGAACAATCCGAATATCACATTCAATGTTACAATGTTATCTGCTCATTCAGTTTAAGATTTCGAGGTTTGATGCAACATACACAGTAAAGTTTCCTTTGTAGGCTAATGTTCCTGTTTTTAATGTCTGACCCTACAGACACCAATCTAGGACCTCCAAAGAGATATTTCACAGATAGTAAGTCATGGGGGTAGTAGGGTGGGGAAGTTTCTGCTGTATTGGCACCAATTCCAATGGCATGGTGTACACTGCTGTATTAGGAAAAACTGAACAAGTTAGCTCATGAAAATGATTCATTTTCACTTTCCAAGGATTAAAAATAAGGTGATGAAAATGTGGGTTCAAAATGGTCACTACATAATTAACTCATCTAGACTTCGATCACTTCTGGGGGTTTCTGCTGTTTTGGCACCTAAGGAGCAATGGAAATTCGACATTGTGCCCCCAATCTATTCCACACAAATGTGCACTCCATAAATCATATGGAGCTCCTTTATTTCCACACCCTGCCCTGTGCCCAAACAGTAGCTTCCAAGCACATACAAGGTACAGCCTGCTCGGTAAAAAAGTATAACACATTTCTGGGTGCACTTACTTTCTTTACCTCTTGTGGAAATGGAAACAAGGAGGCAAAAGCAACATGTTGGTTGAAAAAAAATGAAATATTTAATATTGTTTTTCATTCCACATTGCATTACTTTCAATGAATAACCTGAACAGTTCACAGAAAGAAGTTTAGAATACTTTGATTGGCGCAGTTTGCAAAATGGGGTCTTATTTGAGGGTTTTCTAACATAGTCACTTCAAATGTGAACAAGTCCCGTGAGAAAAAAGTTTTGTACATTTTGATGAAAAAAAAAATTAAACTTGCCACATGAAGTGACTCATTGCTGACATGGCTAGTTTCCATTTTTGCATTTTTGTTTTTTCCTCCTCTTTTGCCAAATGCCTTAAGTATTTTTTATCGCTCCATATATGCAGCTATATGAAGGCTTGTTTTTGCAGAATGAGTTGTATTTGTGATTGACACCATTCATCTTATCATAGCCACAAAAACCTCTTTGACATAATTCTGTCAACATTGGGGGCGACAGTTAGCCCATTCAGCAAAGAAAGAATCTACCAACTCAGGAAGATATGCATGCAAGGAGAATCAAGAGTTTTTAGGTATTTAAGAATAAAAGCTAAAGTTTATTGAAAATTCACATTACATATGTGTATACAAGAATCATCACAAAATGAGACCAGGTAAAGTGATACATGTGCAGACAGATACCAGGGTTACCAGGAACCACCAAAGACACCTGCCCATCTGTGCCTAGGAATCAATCCAATCATAAAGTGCATGTGCAATAAAGTATGACACAGGTAAGTTTGCCTCGCCCAGGAACATTACATACAGTTAGGTCCATATATATTTGGACAGAGACAACATTATTCTAATTTTGGTTCTAGACATTACCACAATAAATTTTAAACAAAACGATTCAGATGCAGTTGAAGTTCAGACTTTCAGCTTTCATTTGAGGGTATCCACATTAAAATTGGATGAAGGGTTTAGGAGTTTCAGCTCCTTAATATGTGCCACCCTGTTTTTAAAGGGACCAAAAGTAATTGGACAGATTAAATAATTGTAAATAAAATGTTCATTTCTAGTACTTGGTTGAAAATCCTTTGTTGGCAATGACTGCCTGAAGTCTTGAACTCATGGACATCACCAGACGCTGTGTTTCCTCCTTTTTGATGCTCTGCCAGGCCTTCACTGCGGTGGTTTTCAGTTGCTGTTTGTTTATGGGCCTTTCTGTCTGAAGTTTAGTCTTTCACAAGTGAAATGCATGCTCAATTGGGTTGAGATCAGGTGACTGACTTGGCCATTCAAGAATATTCCACTTCTTTGCTTTAATAGACTCCTGAGTTGCTTTGGCTTTATGTTTTGGGTCATTGTCCATCTGTAGTATGAAACGACAACCAACCAGTTTGGCTGCATTTGGCTGGATCTGAGCACACAGTATGTCTCTGAATACCTCAGAATTCATTCGGCTGCTTCTGTCCTGTGTCACATCATCAATAAACACTAGTGACCCAGCGCCACTGGCAGCCATGCATGCCCAAGCCATCACACTGCCTCCGCCGTGTTTTACAGATGATGTGGTGTGCTTTGGATCATGAGCTGTACCACGCCTTCGCCATACTTTTCTCTTTCCATCATTCTGGTAGAGGTTGATCTTGGTTTCATCTGTCCAAAGAATGTTCTTCCAGAACTGTGCTGGCTTTTTTAGATGTTTTTTAGCCAAGTCCAGTCTAGCCTTTTTATTCTTGATGCTTATGAGTGGCTTGCACCGTGCAGTGAACCCTCTGTATTTACTTTCATGCAGTCTTCTCTCTATGGTAGATTTGGATATTGATACGCCGACCTCCTGGAGAGTGTTGTACACTTGGTTGGCTGTTGTGAAGAGGTTTCTCTTCACCATGGAGATTATTCTGCGATCATTCACCACTGTTGTCTTCCATGGGCACCCAGGACTTTTTGCATTGATGAGTTCACCAGTGCTTTCTTTCTTTATCAGGATGTACCAAACTGTAGATTTTGCCACTCCTAATATTGTAGCAATTTCTCGGATGGGTTTTTTTCTGTTTTCGCAGGTTAAGGATGGCTTGTTTCACCTGCATGGAGAGCTCCTTTGACCGCATGTTTACTTCACAGCAAAACCTTCCAAATGCAAGCACCACACCTCAAATCAACTCCAGGCCTTTTATCTGCTTAATTCAGAATGACATAATGAAGGGATTGCCCACAACTGTCCATGAAATAGCCTTGGAGTCAATTGTCCAATTACTTTTGGTCCCTTTAAAAACAGGGTGGCACATGTTAAGGAGCGGAAGCTCATAAACCCTTCATCCAATTTTAATGTGGATACCCTCAAATGAAAGCTGAAAGTCTGAACTTCAACTGCATCTGAATTGTTTTGTTTAAAATTCATTGTGGTAATGTCTATAACCAAAATTAGAAAAAGGTTGTCTCTGTCCAAATATATATGGACCTAACTGTATATGGCGACCATTAAAAGATGCAGCACCATATAGGGCAGACAGGCACTTACCAGGAGCAGAGTTTGGGGGATCCTGGGCCGGGTGTAGGGAGAGCCCGACGCGCGTTTCGCGTCTTCAATAGACCGCTTTCTCACTTCCTTTGAGAAAGCGGTCTATTGAAGACGCGAAACGCACGTCGGGCTCTCCCTACACCCGGCCCAGGATCCCCCAAACTCTGCTCCTGGTAAGTGCCTGTCTGCCCTATATGGTGATGCATCTTTTAACTCTGGTCACCATATATGTAATGTTCCTGGGCGAGGCAAACTTACCTGCGTCATACTTTATTGCACATGCACTTTATGATTGGATTGATTCCTAGGCACAGATGGGCAGGTGTCTTTGGTGGTTCCTGGTAACCCTGGTATCTGTCTGCACATGTATCACTTTACCTGGTCTCATTTTGTGATGAGTCTTGTATACACCTATCTTATTCATCTTATCATGTAACACACTGGAAAGCAGGGAGAAAATTCCAAGTGTGACAAAATTGAGAAAAAAGTAGTATTCCACGTTTGTTTTGGGGTTTTTCTAGTTGTTTTTACTAGATAGTGAAACGGACCTGGCGGTATGATGTTAATATGTAACCATTAGCGTCATTTGCATTAGAATGTGATAACATTGTGTTTGTACAAGAGGGCGGAGCTATTACCAATAACTGACTCCCTCCTCAAATGTAGTGTCACAGTCCTATATAAAGAGGCCTCCTCCATCTGCTCCTCACTTCTTACCTGTAGTCATACAGCAGCAGGACCACAATGCAGGCCACTTACCTTCTCCTCCTCTGCTGCGTGACCCGCATATTGTCCGCTCCTGGTAAGTTCAGCTCCATTATGTGTATCTATCCTCTTGTCTTACAGTTTCTTAGTAGATGTAATGTTTATATCATATAATTATATGTTCTAGTGGTGTAATCCTGTAAGAATATAAATCCAGCATCAAAGTCTTCAATTAATTATACAATCCTATACACAATGTTCCATTATATGTATGTATTGCCAGACTTCTTATGGTGCATTCTGTGCGGATAAAATATCATTATTCTCGGCAGCACAAGTCCAATTACAAAGGAAGATGTGCTGCCAAGAATGATGATTTTTGGCTTTGGGCGCAACTTTGACTGTATTGTCTAAATGCAACATAAAAATAATGGGCAAATGTAAGTCTGATCCAGAGGTGGCTGGAAAACAAAAGAGAACCAGATAATTAATGTTTTAAATAAGTCGTATTCTGGGACTTAATTTGCAATGTGATGCCAAACTATTAGGGTATGTGCAGACGATCAGTAAATGCTGCGGGTTGGACGCTGTGTATTTATGCAGCGCCCAACCCGCAGTGTCCAGATGTTACAGTGTAGTCAATGGGATTTCAAGAAACCCCATGTCCACAATGCATCCACAGACGCTCGCGGCTCACCCGCAGATACTGACATGCGACGCGTCTTTACAATGTATTGGATGAGGTGAAACCACACGGTTCAGTGATCACATGCGAAATCACCTGCGTTCAATAGCCAGCAGCATTTTGAATGCAGTGAACATGCACTGCTTCCAAAGCTCTGCCAGTTCCGGATCGTCTGCACTTACCCTTATGAGTGATACAAAGGGGCCGATTCATTAAGACTGATGTGGTCAATGAAGTGTTCGCTGGAGTACAATGTGCAAAATTCCTTAAGAGGCGCACATCACTTAAATGGTAACATGCCTCTCCTCTGGTGTTGTCCTTCTTGCGTCTTACTAGAAATGCTTCTGGCACTTCCGGCGTAAAATCACCAATACTTTTAGCTAATGTGATGGACAGCCCTAGTTATACCATGTTCCGCAGCGAATCCTCCAAAGCTCTGACTGTTTTTGGGGAGCTGATTCAGACTGGTGGCGTGGAAATATTAGAGGTCTGAGCAATTTTGTACAACTCCGTGTTGTGCAACAATTTTGACTTTTCAATTCATTTTACACTGGTATCTTGTTATAAGATACTAGATGGTGGCGCGATTCTAACGCATCGGGTATTCTAGAATATGTTTGTATGTACATCGCGCTTAGCACAGCCACGTAGTATATAGCACAGCCACGTAGTATATAACACAGCCCACGTAGTATATAGAAGCCAGGCAGTATATAACACACCCCACATAATATATAGCACAGCCCACGTAGTATATAACACAGCCCACGTAATATATAACACAGCCCACACAGTATATAACACAGCCCACGTAGTATATAGCAATGTGGGCACCATATCCCTGTTAAAAATAAAATTAAAATAAAAAATAGTTATATACTCACCCTCCGGCGTCCACCGAAGCTGTCCCGATGCGCGCGATGCTGCCGCCAGCTTCCATTCCCATAGATGCACTGCGAAATTACCCAGATGACTTAGCGGTCTAGCGAGACAACTAAGTCATCTGGGTAATTTCGCAATGCATCACTGGGAACGGAAGCTGGCGGCAGCATCACGCTCATCGGTGAACGGCAGAAGGTGAGAATAGCACAATTTTTTATTTTAATTATTTTTAACATTATATCTTTTTACTATTGCATAGGCAGCATCAATAGTAAAAAGTTGGTCCGGGATGGGGCGACACACTGGCACTGACTGGAGGGGAGTAGGGAGGGGCCAATTCCCGGCCGGACTAAGCCTGTCGCTGATTGGTCGCGGCCAGCCGGACGCGACTAATCAGCAACGCGGGATTTCCACTACAGACAGACAGACAAACAGACAGAAGTACCCCTTAGACGATTATATAGATAGATTGATGAATCGCCTCCTTAGTGTTGGTCTCTTTACAAAGAAAAATTTCAGAAAATTGTGCCCTAAGAGTATGTAGCTATGAAAACTAAATCTTAGCTATATCTGTGACTGTATACTACCTATGAGGAGGCAAAAGGAACAGAATGGCTGGCTTCTTGTGCGTCTACCATGTTGTCGCATGCAATACTGTGATACAATTGCTTCAATTAGTGACATTTTCACTAACTAATAAATTCAATCTCTTTCAATATTCTGTTTTATATTCTATAATTTTTACTTGAAGAAGCCCAGCACATTGTATTCCTTAACACACACAAGTGCTTTGAAAACTAATCTGCCTGTTATTTTTATGGTATTTTTTCTGCTGTTTAGTGACTAAGTTATGCAATTGATGGTTACTAACTACTGATCTTTTTAGTTTTTGAAGGATCTGGATTAGGATCTGGCCAGGAATTTGGCATTGAAATCGCTCAAGATGAAGGATCTGGCATTGTGATCACACCAGAAGAAGGCTCTGGCACAATCATCGCTCAAGATGAAGGATCTGGCATTGTAATTATTCCAGAAGAAGGATCTGGTGCAGTGATTGCTCAAGATGAAGGATCTGGTGTTGTAATCACTCCAGAAGAAGGATCTGGTGCAGTCATAGCTCAAGATGAAGGATCTGGCATCATCATCACTCCAGAAGAAGGATCTGGTGTAATCATAGCTCAAGATGAAGGATCTGGTATTGTAATCACTCCAGAAGAAGGATCTGGTGCAGTCATAGCTCAAGATGAAGGATCTGGCATCGTCATCACTCCAGAAGAAGGATCTGGTGTAATCATAGCTCAAGATGAAGGATCTGGTATTGTAATCACTCCAGAAGAAGGATCTGGTGCAGTCATAGCTCAAGATGAAGGATCTGGCATCGTCATCACTCCAGAAGAAGGATCTGGTGCAATAATCGGTCAAGATGAAGGATCTGGTATTGTCATCATTCCAGAAGAAGGATCTGGTGCAGTCATAGCTCAAGATGAAGGATCTGGCATCGTCATCACTCCAGAAGAAGGATCTGGTGCAATAATCGGTCAAGATGAAGGATCTGGTATTGTCATCATTCCAGAAGAAGGATCTGGTGCAATAATTGGTCAAGATGAAGGATCTGGCATTGTAATCACCCCAGAAGAAGGATCTGGTGCAATTATTGGTCAAGATGAAGGATCTGGCATTGTTATCAATCCAGAAGAAGGATCAGGCATTGGTTCATTCTCTAAAAAATGAAAAGGTTTAAAATGTAAACTGAAGTGATCATAAAATCTGATCACATCCAGGACTTACGGAGACGCCCCATCTCATGTTTTTTCATGTGATTTCTGCTTTTGTGTTTTGTTCATCTACCTAATTTTTTACATTTTAATTTGATCCAATTTGCAATGTATTCACGTATTTGTCATGTGCCCTGCTTCCAGTCAACAGTTGAATGAGATTTACAGTTACTTGTATTTTTTTGTAATAAAATATATCTTTTATTATATAGTCTTTTTTTTACATAACTTGTTTTAATATTATTACAAGAAAATTAATTAAAAAAAATGTAGGGCCTGATTCATCACAACTGTAATGCCAGAAATCTAGCATAAAAAAATTTGAAAAGTCACAACATTTTTGTACAACTTAAGTTGTGCAAAAGTTTTGCTACTTTTGGCATTTTCATGCCAGTTTTGCACTAAGGGTGTGTGACTCAAATGTATGGGCCCTTTATTGTAATAAATATGATATTTGTATTATTATTGTAATAATATTGTATACTAGCTGAAGAGCCCGGCATTGCCCGGAAATAGTATCTAACTGTGATTAGTTGTAGCACCTCACTTCTCTCATTTTCCCCCTCACTCCTCTCATTTTCCCCCTCACTCATTTTTCCCTACACCTGTAATTTTGACCTCACACCTGGCATTTTCCCCTTCGTATATACCTGTATGTCATCTCCTCCTGTATATAGTATATACCTGTGTGTCATCTCCTCCTGTATATAGTATATACCTGTGTGTCATCTCCTGTATACAGTATATACCTGTATATCATCTTCACTGTATATAGTATGCACCTGTATGTCATCTCCTCCTGTATATGGTACATACCTGCATGTCATATCCTGTATAAAGTATATACCTGTATGTCATCTCGTCCTGTTTACAGTATATACCTGTATGTCATATCCTCCTGTATATACCTGTATGTCACCTCCTCCTGTTTACAGTATATACCTGTATGTCATCTCCTCCTGTATATAGTATATATCTGTATGCCATCTCCTGTATATAGTATATACCTGTATGTCATCTTCCCTGTATCTAGTATATACCTGTATGTCATCTCCTGTATATAGTATATACCTGTATGTCATCTTCCCTGTATATAGTATATACCTGTATGTCATCTCCTGTATATAGTATATACCTGTATTTCATCTCCTCCTGTATATAGTATATACCTGTATGTCATCTCCTCCTGTATATAGTATATACCTGTGTGTCATCTCCTCCTGTATATAGTATATACCTGTGTGTCATCTCCTCCTGTATATAGTATATACCTGGATTTCATCTCCTCCTGTATATAGTATATACCTGTATGTCACTTCCCCTGTATATAGTATATACCTGTGTGTCATCTCCTCCTGTATATACCTGTGTGTCATCTCCTCCTGTATATAGTATATACCTGTGTGTCATCTCCTCCTGTATATACCTGTGTCATCTCCTCCTGTATATAGTATATATCTGTGTGTAATCTCCTGTATATACCTGTGTCATCTCCTCCTGTATATAGTATATACCTGTGTGTCATCTCCTCCTGTATACAGTATATACCTGTATATCATCTTCACTGTATATAGTATGCACCTGTATGTCATCTCCTCCTGTATATAGTACATACCTGCATGTCATATCCTGTATAAAGTATATACCTTATGTCATCTTGTCCTGTTTACAGTATATACCTGTATGTTATATCCTCCTGTATATACCTGTATGTCATCTCCTGTATATAGTATATACCTGTATGTCATCTCCTCCTGTATATAGTATATACCTGTATGTCATCTCCTCCTGTTTACAGTATATACAGTGCCTACAAGTAGTATTCAACCCCCTGCAGATTTAGCAGGTTTACACATTTGGAATTAACTTGGCATTGTGACATTTGGACTGTAGATCAGCCTGGAAGTGTGAAATGCACTGCAGCAAAAAAGAATGTTATTTCTTTGTTTATTTTTTTTTTAAATTGGGAAAAGTTTTTTCAGAGGGTCATTTATTATTCAACCCCTCAACCCACCAGAATTCTGTTTGGTTCCCCTAAAGTATTAAGAAGTAGTTCAGGCACAAAGAACAATGAGCTTCACATGTTTGGATTAATTATCTCTTTTTCCAGCCTTTTCTGACTATTTAAGACCCTCCCCAAACTTGTGAACAGCACTCAAACATGGTCAACATGGGAAAGACAAAGGAGCATTCCAAGGCCATCAGAGACAAGATCGTGGAGGGTCACAAGGCTGGCAAGGGGTACAAAACCCTTTCCAAGGAGTTGGGCCTACCTGTCTCCACTGTTGGGAGCATCATCCGGAAGTGGAAGGCTTATGGAACTACTGTTAGCCTTCCACGGCCTGGACAGCCTTTGAAAGTTTCCTCCCGTACCGAGGCCAGGCTTGTCCGAAGAGTCAAGGCTAACCCAAGGACAACAAGGAAGGAGCTCCGGGAATATCTCATGGCAGTGGGGACATTGGTTTCAGTCAATACCATAAGTAACGTACTCCACCGCAATGGTCTCCGTTCCAGACGAGCCCGTAAGGTACCTTTATTTCAAATTTAATGAATGAAAAATTGGGATACCTTTAACAAAAAATCATATAAAACCCAATATGTTTATTAATAAATTGTTAAAAATGCCACCAACCTGTGGCTGCACCAAAGAAAAACCAAAACACACAGTGAAAAAGCTAGTGTTGGGGACAGGTATTTCACCCTATCAAGATAGCTGTACTGGTGGCTACCTGGCAGTGGGGGTTGGCGCCCTAGGGGGAAGCGTGCTGGCGCCCCCACTCCTCGTCGTCTTTCCCTGGGGTCCTATTATGCCCTACCAATGTGTGAGGGTTCCCCTACCCACACAGTTGCAGATGTCTAAAGGGACCCCTAATTCGCTAGACAGAGATGAGCCTGCAGCTAGGGAAACCTATCCCCCAACACCGTGAATTAAAAGAATATTGAGTACATGAAGTGGACTTATATTGACAACTTTGTGAGATAATTTTCCCATAAGAGCCGATAATCACCTGGGAAAATCCACACAGCACCTTCTAGTATAACACAGCCTGCAGGGCATTAAAGATAAGTCCTGCAGAACGATCAATCCTCCTTTATGGTGCCCAAATGAGTACCACGGGGTGCTGTGACTATGAGCACATCAATATTATGCTGTTAAATGAGAGTGAATAAATTTGAGCAGCGCACACTGTCCAACAGTAAGCACCTTATTATGGATTATAATTGGTAATTTAGGGTGACTTAGTGCATAGGAACATCATAGGCAATATTTTCTACTACCAATATTTTCTACTACCAACATCACTTAATTATACAGATATCGCCTATCGGCAATGTTGGGTGCCATGCATGTCAGTTTTCTATAGGGTCCACTGCCCAGCAGGATATTCAGTGCCACAGATATCCCACTGTATCCGTACATGAACATACGGACAGAATGTATGTCGCACACTTTCCCTCAAGGGTACGTTATTAAAAATGAAATAACATCAATTTAAAGTGTCTTCGTGCAACATATTGCCATAGCCCGATAAACGTCTGTAGAGCATTAAAACGTGCGGCTTGTACTCATCACTCTCAAGGTGCCACGCCGTCAGCCACTTATCATATTCCGCCTCGACGCGTTTCGCCCCTCTGGCTCATCAGGAGGCCCGATCTTAGTGTCATGTATCTCGATGATGAAAGGATAGAAGTGAATTCTGATGTATATTACCTTAATTTATAGACTTAACCGCCGGCAGATTTCCGCGTGTAAGTACATCCGGTTACAAGACCCGGAAGTTATCAGATAGTGATGCTGCCCTATATTGATGTACCCCGCATGCGCTCAGTGGAACGCACGAGGTGAGCCACAGCTTGCGTGTCGCCTACTGTCTCTATGGTGGTGAGAGTTCTGCGCCTGCGTTCAGATCTAAGCTGACTGCAACATACTAGAAGCGCCTCCTGAATTTACACCTTAACCATGAGGATGACAGGCATGAGCTTCGCCTAGTTCATAGATGTACCTATGACCGCATCCTGCGTCTCCACATTAACCATAGGGATGACAGGCATCAAGAACGCCTCGTTCATAGGTGTATCACTGGACGATGTAATACGTATCTAGCGGATAATATGATGTTCATATATTGACAACCAGCGTGTATAACAAAACTAAGGAATATAAATAATAAATTGAAGATAACGGGCACACGGATCTATGCCTATTACCCCCGAAAAGGGGGGGAATATCAAGGAGACGGAGCTTGGAAACAATTCAGTTCATTTAGTCCAACAATACATATATTAAAATTCACATTAGATCCATTCTAGTTAGATTAATGGCCCCAGTAGGCCCACAAGAGCCTTGTAGCAGCCTTACAGCTGATCATATTAACACATAGAGGTTCTGGGGGCAGGTGTAAAATTATTAAAGGCTAAATTCAATATAGGCATAAAATAGGGGTTCATAGAAAACAGGTATATGACTGTTGCTCATTAATCCCTTTGGGGGTCACCGAATCCAGTCTGAAAATCCATTCACACTCCCTTTGGAGCACCATTCTATCAAAGTTACCCCCTCTGGGGTTAGGTTTTACTACCTCAATCACCGAGAAATTTACATCAAATGGATTTGCTGGATGTTGTACTCTCATGTGCCTAGCTAGCGGGGTATCTCTATTGTGTCTTATATCCCCTATATGATCTCCAACTCTTCTACGGAACTCTCTAACCGTCTTCCCTATGTAATCTTTAGGGCATGGACAAGAGGCCAAATATATCACCCCTGTAGTTTTGCAATTTGAGAAGTCCCGCTGGAAAAACTTTTTTCCAGTTGAAGAGCTTGTGAAGGACTTGTTTGGTCTCATGTATTTACATAGTTGGCATCCGCCACATCTAAAGAAACCACATGTCTTTCTCTGTAGCCAAGTGGACCTTGCCTTTGGTCTCATGTAATGGCTATGGACCAATGAGTCCCTAAGGGACCTGCCTCTTCTGAAGGTGATATCAGGATGGGATCCCAAAAGGTCAGTGAGTTCCGGGTCCATCCTGAGTATATCCCAGTGTTTATTAATAACGTCTCTGACCTTATTGTGTTGTGAGTCAAAGGTGCCTAAAATCCTGATTTTGTTCTCCTCAGCCCTAGGCACGTTTTTATGCAACAGTTGTTGTCTGTCTAAACTTATGGCATTATTATATGCTGATTTCAAAATGTGGGAGGGATAGTTTTTCTCACTGAACCTATTGAGCATGTCAGTCGCCTGGCTTTGGAACATTCTCATATCGGAGCAATTTCTCCTCAGTCTTAGGAACTGGCCCTTTGGAATGCCTTTTTTAAGGGGGGCAGGATGGTGACTATGCCAATTAAGTAGCCCGTTTGTGCTTGTTGGTTTTCGGTAGATGCTTGTTGACAAACCCCCATCTGGGGTTTTACTAATCATGACATCTAGGAAGGCCAGTTCCTTCGACTTGATCTCTGAAGTAAATTTTAAGCTGATGTTGTTAACATTCAGCTCCGTAATGAATCTATTAAACTGAGCCTCAGTGCCAACCCATATGACGAAAACGTCGTCGATGAACCTAAGCCAAATGGCTATGTACTCATTCCACCAGTTGGTATCTTTACCAAACACAGTTGTTTCTTCCCACCAGCCCAGGAACAGATTTGCATAAGATGGGGTACCGTAAGGTACCTTTACTTTCAAAGCGTCATGTCAAGGCTCGTCTACAGTTTGCTCATGATCACTTGGAGGACTCTGAGACTGACTGGTTCAAGTTTCTCTGGTCTGATGAGACCAAGATCGAGATCTTTGGTGCCAACCACACACGTGACGTTTGGAGACTGGATGGCACTGCATATGACCCCAAGAATACCATCCCTACAGTCAAGCATGGTGGTGGCAGCATCATGCTGTGGGGCTGTTTCTCAGCCAAGGGGCCTGGCAATCTGGTCCGCATCCATGGGAAGATGGATAGCACGGCCTACCTGGAGATTTTGGCCAAGAACCTCCGCTCCTCCATCAAGGATCTTAAGATGGGTCGTCATTTCATCTTCCAACAAGACAACGACCCAAAGCACACAGCCAAGAAAACCAAGGCCTGGTTCAAGAGGCAAAAAATCAAGGTGTTGCAGTGGCCTAGTCAGTCTCCTGACCTTAACCCAATTGAAAACTTGTGGAAGGAGCTCTAGATTAAAGTCCACATGAGACACCCAAAGAACCTAGATAACTTGGAGAAGATCTGCATGAAGGAGTGGACCAAGATAACTCCAGAGACCTGTGCCGGCCTGATCAGGTCTTATAAAAGACGATTATTAGCTGTAATTGCAAACAAAGGTTATTCCACAAAAAATTAAACCTAGGGGTTGAATAATAATTGACCCACACTTTTATGTTTAAAATTTATAAAAATTTAACTGAGCAACAAAACTTTTTGGTTTGTAAGATTTATGCATCTGTTAATAAATCCTGCTCTTGTTTGAAGTTTGAAGGCTCTAACTTATTTGCATCTTATTAAACCTGCTAAATCTGCAGGGGGTTGAATACTACTTGTAGGCACTGTACCTGTATGTCATCTCCTCCTGTATATTGTATATACCTGTATGCCATCTCCTGTATATAGTATATACCTGTATGTCATCTCCCCTGTATATAGTATATACCTGTATGTCATCTCCTGTATATAGTATATATCTGTATTTCATCTCCTCCTGTATATAGTATATACCTGTATGTCATCTCCTCCTGTACATAGTATATACCTGTGTGTCATCTCCTCCTGTATATAGTATATACCTGGATTTCATCTCCTCCTGTATATAGTATATACCTGTATGTCATCTCCTCCTGTATACAGTATATACCTGTATGTCATCTCCTCCTGTATATAGTATATACCTGCGTGTCATCTTCTCCTGTATTAGACCTCGTTCACACATTATTTGGTCAGTATTTTTACCTCAGCATTTGTAATCGAAAACTTGGAGTAAAACAATCAGAGGAAAAGTTTATTAGAAACTCGTCACCACTTCTGTATTTTTCTCCCACTCGTGGCTTTGGCTTATAAATACTGAGGTAAAATATTGACCAAATACTGAACCTGTGAATATGGCCTTATACACAGCCTCCACCTGCAACGCCTCACTCTTCTCTATACACAACCTCATACTGCAGCAGCACCGCACTTCTCTCATCTTCCCCCTCACATCTCTATCCATGATGCTCCTCCCCTTCTCTTTACGTCATACCTCACAGGAGCAACTCTATTTTAGACACGACGAAGCTAGATGTGGCCTGTGCCTGCTATGTGGAGTGGGCGTGGCTCAATACATACACACACACACACATACATACACTCAACTTTACATATATATATATATATATATATATATATATATATATATATATATATATATATACACTCACCGGCCACTTTATTAGGTACACCATGCTAGTAACGGGTTGGACCCCCTTTTGCCTTCAGAACTGCCTCAATTCTTTGTGGCATAGATTCAACAAGGTGCTGGAAGCATTCCTCAGAGATTTTGGTCCATATTGACATGATGGCATCACACAGTTGCCGCAGATTTGTCGGCTGCACATCCCAAAGATGCTCCATACAAGGCAGGATGGATCCATGCTTTCATGTTGTTTACGCCAAATTCTGACCCTACCATCCGAATGTCGCAGCAGAAATCGAGACTCATCAGACCAAGCAACGTTTTTCCAATCTTCTACTGTCCAATTTCGATGAGCTTGTACAAATTGTAGCCTCAGTTTCCTGTTCTTAGCTGAAAGGAGTGGTACCCGGTGTGGTCTTCTGCTGCTGTAGCCCATCTGCCTCAAAGTTCGACGCACTGTGCATTCAGAGATGCTCTTAGGCCTACCTTGGTTGTAACGGGTGGCGATTTGAGTCACTGTTGCCTTTCTATCAGCTCGAACCAGTCTGCCCATTCTCCTCTGACCTCTGGCATCAACAAGGCATTTCCGCCCACAGAACTGCCGCTCACTGAATTTTTTTTCTTTTTCGAACCATTCTCTGTAAACCCTAAAGATGGTTGTGCGTGAAAATCCCAGTAGATCAGCAGTTTCTGAAATACTCAGACCAGCCCTTCTGGCACCAACAACCATGCCACGTTCAAAGGCACTCAAATCACCTTTCTTCCCCATACTGATGCTCGGTTTGAACTGCAGGAGATTGTCTTGACCATGTCTACATGCCTAAATGCACTGAGTTGCCGCCATGTGATTGGCTGATTAGAAATTAAGTGTTAACAAGAAGTTGGACAGGTGTACCTAATAAAGTGGCCAGTGAGTGTATGTGTGTGTGTGTGTGTGAGGAAAATGTCTGAAGTCAGCTCACCTAGAATCATTCAGCAGTACATCAGAAATGGGAGGAAATAGGGAGTCCAGCAGCAGCATGATCCATAAAGGTCCATAGTTTATTTTTAGAAAAATAAATGAAATGCAAGACATGCAACCCCTCCACTGTTCCATTAACCCCTTTCTGACCTCGGACGGGATAGTACGTCCGAGGTCAGAACCACCGCCGGAGCCCGCATCAAAGCCGGGACATGTTAGCTGTTTTGAACAGCTGACATGTGACCGCAATAGCGGCGGGTGAAATCGCGATTCACCTGCCGCTATTAAATGAGCGCATCACCGACCCCGTCACATGATCGGGGGTCAGCGATGCTTCTGCATAGTAACCATAGAGGTCCTTGAGACCTCTATGGTTACTGATGCCGGTTTGCTGTGAGCGCCACCCTGTGGTCGGCGCTCATAGCACACCAGCATTTCTGCTGCATAGCAGCAATCTGATGATCGCTGCTATGTAGCAGAGGTGATTGAGTTGTGCCAGCTTCTAGCCTCCTATGGAGGCTATTGAAGCATGACAAAAAAATAAAAAAAAGTAAAACAAAATGTGAAAAAAAATAAAAAAATCTAAAAGTTTAATTTCCCCCCCTTTCACCCCATTCAAAATAAATCAATAAAAAAATCAAACCTACACATGTTTGGTATCGCCGCGTTCAGAATCGCCCAATCTATCAATAAAAAAAAAGCATTAACCTGATCGCTAAACAGCGTAGCGATAAAAAATTTGAAATGCCAGAATTACGTTTTTTTCGTTGCCACGACATTGCATTAAAATGCAATAACGGGCGATCAAAAGAACGTATCTGCACTGAAATGGTGTTATTAAAAACATCAGCTCAGCATGCAAAAAATAAGCCCTCACCCAACCCCAGATCATGAAAAATGGAGAAGCTACGGGTATCGGAAAATGGCACAATTTTTTATTTTTTTTTTTTAGCAAAGTTTGGAATTTTTTTTCACCACTTAGATAAAAAATAACCTAGTCATGTTAGGTGTCTATGAACTCGTAATGACCTGGAGAATCATAAGGGCAGGTCAGTTTTAGCATTTAGTGAACCTAGCAAAAAAGCCAAACAAAAAACAAGTGTGGGATTGCACTTTTTTTGCAATTTCACCTCACTTGGAATTTTTTTCCCGTTTTCTAGTACACAACATGCTAAAACCAATGATGTTTTTCAAAAGTACAACTTGTTTCGCAAAAAAATAAGCCCTCACATGGCCATATTGACGGAAAAATAAAGTTATGGCTCTGGGAAGGAGGGGAGCGAAAAACAAATACGGAAAAATGGAAAATCCCAAGGTCATGAAGGGGTTAAGCTCATCTTATTCACGATGTGCTGTGGCGTTCTTAATGCTAAAATCTTGCTTCATCCCACTTAATGAATTGGGTGCTCCTGGGTCTAACATGCTCCCTCATCAAGTCTGGTGTGAACAATGCCAGTCTTGATGAATTAGGGCCATAATGTAGGATCTGCACTGTTAGTGATGCCATATGCTCTAACACAATAATTTAGGTATTACAATAGGAACATGGCAAAACACTGCACTAAGGAAGTGATTAATCAAGGTTGGTGTTTTTTAAACCAATGCCAGTCTTGATGAATCTGGGCCATAATGTAGGATCTGCAATGTTAGTGATGTCATATGCACGAACACAACAATTTAGGAGTTACATTAAAAACAGCAAAACATTACACTAATGAGGTTTATAGGCCAGTCTTAATCCAGGGTCCACTGGGGTACATGCTCAAAATGCATTAAAAGGAACACAAAATTCCATCTAAAAAAAAACACTTGTAAAATGTAATGTGTCAACGTGTAACCTCCAAGTGATGCAGACTTCTAATAAGGCATCTATGCAAATGTATGGGCCCCTTATTTCAATAAATATTGTTCTTAGATTATTATTATTGTAATAATATATATAGTTTTGTTATATTATTGTAATAATATTGTGCTTCCAATTTACAAGGAGGTTTTTGTGGTGTTCTTACCAACGTTTGCAAAAAAAAAATTGGGACAATTTGAATTTGATAATCTTCACTACCTCTAATCCATTTGACAGTCGTTAAATTATTCCTGTGGACGAAAGGAGGGGTTGACCCAGCTTCCAGAATTTGTTTTGCAAAAAAAAAAACATTTATTTGATAGAAGAAGATGCAAAAAATATGTACAAAAATCAACAAAAAGGACAGCATAGCAGCAACACATTTCAAACACACATGGCGTTCTTTGTCAGAGCTGCAATCTAACTGATCACAAAGACATTTAACTAGTAATTCACCAATAGAAACACGTATAGAAAATCACATGATCAATTAAAAACAACATAACCATCAGGAGTGGATAAAAAACATGTAGAATATATTACTGCCCTGTGCATGTGACCTAGAAAACACTGCCCACATATTGCACCCTAAAAAGTAATAGCTATGCTATGTAACTGTATTGGCGTGTGCAGCGCACCGATACAGTTACATTCTGCGGCAGAGCAGGGAGACACGATCTCCTTGCTCTGCCGCCCGGCCGCTATGGGGCCCTTGAGGAGGAGGTGGGGGGCCCTGTGCCAGCAGTGGGCCCCCCGCCAGTCATCGCAGGGTTACGTTCCCTCTCCCATCATCCCCCTGTCAGCGTCTGACGTCACCAACGCCGACACTGACAGGGGGTCATGATGACGTCAGTACTCGGCTCCCGCTGTCTGGAGATGAGCGGGTGCTCAGAGAACCGCGGGAACAAGGAGGAAGAAAGGTGAGTATTGGATTTTTCTTTATCGGGTGTATTATACTGTACTGGCTGCCTAATAGGGGTGCATTATATTGTACTAGCTGCCTAATGGAGGTGCATTATACTAAACAGACTGCCTAATGAAGGTGCATTATACTATACAGACTGCCTAATGGGGGTGCATTATATTGTACTGGCTGCCTAATGGAGGTGCATTATACTAAACAGGCTGCCTAATGGGGGTGCATTATATTATACAGACTGCCTAATGGAGGTACATTATACTAAACAGACTGCCTAATGAAGGTGCATTATACTATACAGACTGCCTAATGGGGGTGCATTATATTGTACTGGCTGCCTAATGGGGGTGCATTATACAATACAGACTGCCTAATGGGGGTGCATTATACTATACAGACTGCCTAATGGAGGTACATTATACTAAACAGACTGCCTAATGAAGGTGCATTATACTATACAGACTGCCTAATGGGGGTGCCTTATATTGTACTGGCTGCCTAATTGGGGTGCATTATACAATACAGACTGCCTAATGGGGGTGCATTATACTATACAGACTGCCTAATGGAGGTACATTATACTAAACAGACTGCCTAATGAAGGTGCATTATACTATACAGACTGCCTAATGGGGGTGCATTATATTGTACTGGCTGCCTAATGGGGGTGCATTATACAATACAGAATGCCTAATGGCCCGGGGTGCATTATGCTATACAGACTGCCTAATGGGGGTGCATTACATTGTGCTGGCTGCCTAATGGGGGTGCATTATACTATACAGGCTGCCAAATGGGGGTGCATTATATTGTGCTGGCTGCATCAAGCAGTTTGGGGGCTACTAAGGGGTCCGTATACTGTGTGGGGGTACATTACAGTGAGGAGGCATCATGTTATGTATAAGATAGCATCATGCTGTGTATAGGAGAGCTGCACAGGGGGGAGACCCCGGGACATTATTCAACGTTAAGTGGGCACTTATTGTTATAGGGGAACTCAGGTTACTGTGACTATCAAAGGGGCACACAGGGCAATATTACTTTCTATCGAGCAAAATGTGGGCACTGTTATCTAGGGCACTTGCACCCCGCATTACTATATTATAGAGGGTTGCTTTAGAATTTAGAGGGCACAGAGAACAACACAGCAGGCGCAGTATTAGGGACACATACGGCAGCAGCATTGGGGTACTAGTAGGATGAGGAGTTTGTGGAGGTTGGTAACAGATAGTGACGTGCTGAATATATGAGAAGTGAAATGTGTCTTTGTTGTATTCTCTGCAAGCGAGTCCTGGCTAGACAAGTTGTCGTGTCGGTCTGGGCCAGATGGAAAACACCGGAAAAGTGGAAGATTCCATCAAAAAGAACGTCAGCGGTAAGTCACCTTCTGTAAGGGTATGTGCACACGATGCAGATTTAGTGCAGAATTGGTGCAGAACTGCAGCAGATTTTTCTGCTGCAGAAACGCTGCAGAACTGCACTGTGATACTTTGATATGTTCTGCAGGGCTGGTATTTACCACTGAACATATGACGGTAATATCAATATTGCTCTTTGTATAGAGATTATTTTCAGCAACATCACTCTCATCTGCTGAGGTGCTGAGGTTCTCCTCCTCTATTAGAGTCAGCCAGTTGTAATCAAGGTTACCTGGTTAAGGGCCCACTCAAAAGCTTCACCCCCTGAACTAAAACCCTAGCTACCCCTCTGATACTCTCCCTATAGGCCTCCATATAGTATAATGCACATCCCACAGGCATCTATAAACTATAATGTCCTCAACATAGGCCTCTATATATAGCATACTGCACTCGTCATAGACCTTTATACAGTACTAGATTGTGGCCCGATTCTAATGCATCGGGTATTCTAGAATATGCATGTCCCCGTAGTATGTGATTCGCGGCAGACTGTGCCCGTCGCTGATTGGTCGAGGCAACCTTTATGACATCATCGTCGCCATGGCAACCATTATGACATCATCGTCGCCATGCTGTGCCCATCTCTGATTGGTCGAGGCCGCCCGACAAACCGTCGACCACTCCATATAAGGTATGGTCTACAAACCGCCAACCACTCCATATAAGGTATGGTCTACAAACCGCCGACCACTCCATATAAGGTATGGTCTACAAACCGCCGACCACTCCATATAAGGTATGGTCTACAAACCGCCGACCACTCCATATAAGGTATCCTGTTTGTAGACCATACCTTATATGGAGTGATTTCCAGGACAGACAGACAGACAGACAGACAGACAGACAGAAAGACAGACAGACAGACAGACAGACAGACAGACGGAAAAACCCTTAGACAATTATATATATAGATAATGCACTGACTATAGTTCTCCATATAGTATAATACACTCCCCATAGGCCTCCATATAGTATGATACAATCCCTATAGGACTCTATATAGTATACAACACTGTATGATGCCCCCTAAATAGTGTCCATATAGTATAATGCAATCCATTGTCCTCTGTATAGTAAACCGCACTCTACATAGGCCTCCATATATTATAATGCTCTCCCCATAGAGGCCTCTACAGTGTAATACAATTCCCATAGGCCTCCCTATAGTATAATGAATCCCATAGTCTTCCATATACAGGTCCTTCTCAAAAAATTAGCATATAGTGTTAAATTTCATTATTTATCATAATGTAATGATTGCAATTAAACTTTCATATATTATAGATTCATTATCCACCAACTGAAATTTGTCAGGTCTTTTATTGTTTTAATACTGATGATTTTGGCATACAACTCCTGATAACCCAAAAAACCTGTCTCAATAAATTAGCATATCAAGAAAAGGTTCTCTAAGGGTACCGTCACACATTGAAATTTTCATCGCTGCGACGGCACGATCCGTGACGTCGCAGCGATCGTATGAATATCGCTCCAGCGTCGTAGACTGCGGTCACACGTTGCAATCACGGCGCTGGAGCGATGCCGAAGTCCCCGGGTAACCAGGGTAAACATCGGGTAACTAAGCGCAGGGCCGCGTTTAGTAACCCGATGTTTACCCTGGTTACCAGCGTAAACGTAAAAAAACAAACAGTACATACTCACCCGTCGGTGTCCTTCAGGTCCCTTGCCGTCTGCTTCCTGCTCTGAGTGCAGCCGTACAGTGAGAGCAGATCGCAGCACCGCTGTGATCTGCTCTCACTTTCCGGCCGGCACTCAGAGCAGGAAGCAGACGGCAAGGGACCTGAAGGACACCGACGGGTGAGCATGTACGGTTTGTTTTTTTACGTTTACGCTTGTAACCAGGGTAAACATCGGGTTACTAAGCGCGGCCCTGCGCTTAGTTACCCGATGTTTACCCTGGTTACAAGCGAAGACATCGCTGGATCGCTGTCACACACAACGATCCAGCGATGTCAGCGGGTGATCAAGCGACGAAAGAAAGTTCCATACGATCTGCTACGACGTACGATTCTCAGCAGGATCCCTGATCGCTGCTGCGTGTCAGACACTGCGATATCGTAACGATATCGCTAGAACGTCACGAATCGTAACGTCGTAGCGATGGAAATTTCAATGTGTGACGGTACCCTTAACGACCTATTACCCTAATCTTCTGAATCAACTAATTAACTCTAAACACATGCAAAAGATACCTGAGGCTTTTAAAAACTCCCTGCCTGGTTCATTACTCAAAACCCCCATCATGGGTAAGACTAGCGACCTGACAGATGTCAAGAAGGCCATCATTGACACCCTCAAGCAAGAGGGTAAGACCCAGAAAGAAATTTCTCAACAAATAGGCTGTTCCCAGAGTGCTGTATCAAGGCACCTCAATGGTAAGTCTGTTGGAAGGAAACAATGTGGCAGAAAACGCTGTACAACGAGAAGAGGTGACCGGACCCTGAGGAAGATTGTGGAGAAGGACCGATTCCAGACCTTGGGGAACCTGAGGAAGCAGTGGACTGAGTCTGAAACATCCAGAGCCACCGTGCACAGGCGTGTGCAGGAAATGGGCTACAGGTGCCGCATTCCCCAGGTAAAGCCACTTTTGAACCATAAACAGCGGCAGAAGCGCCTGACCTGGGCTACAGAGAAGCAGCACTGGACTGTTGCTAAGTGGTCCCAAGTACTTTTTTCTGATGAAAGCAAATTTTGCATGTCATTCGGAAATCAAGGTACCAGAGTCTGGAGGAAGACTGGGGAGAAGGAAATGCCAAAATGCCTGAAGTCCAGTGTCAAGTACCCACAGTCAGTGATGGTGTGGGGTGCCATGTCAGCTGCTGGTGTTGGTCCACTGTGTTTCATCAAGGGCAGGGTCAATGCAGCTAGCTATCAGGAGATTTTGGAGCACTTCATGCTTCCATCGGCTGAAATGCTTTATGGAGATGAAGATTTCATTTTTCAGCACGACCTGGCACCTGCTCACAGTGCCAAAACCACTGGTAAATGGTTTACTGACCATGGTATTACTGTGCTCAATTGGCCTGCCAACTCTCCTGACCTGAACCCCATAGAGAATCTGTGGGATATTGTGAAGAGAAAGTTGAGAGACGCAAGACCCAACACTCTGGATGAGCTTAAGGCCGCTATTGAAGCATCCTGGGCCTCCATAACATCTCAGCAGTGTCACAGGCTGATTGCCTCCATGCCACGCCGCATTGAAGCAGTCATTTCTGCCAAAGGATTCCCGACCAAGTATTGAGTGCATAACTGAACATTATTATTTGATGGTTTTTTTGTTTGTTATTAAAAAACACTTATTTGATTGGACGGGTGAAATATGCTAATTTATTGAGACAGGTTTTTTGGGTTATCAGGAGTTGTATGCCAAAATCATCAGTATTAAAACAATAAAAGACCTGACAAATTTCAGTTGGTGGATAATGAATCTATAATATATGAAAGTTTAATTGTAATCATTACATTATGGTAAATAATGAAATTTAACACTATATGCTAATTTTTTGAGAAGGACCTGTAGTATAATGCACTCACCCTAGGCCTCCATATAGCATAATTTACTCCCCATAGGCTTCAATATATAGTATAATGTACTCCCCATAGGCCTCTGTATAGTATAATGCACTCCCCATAGGCCTCTATATAGTAAAATGCACTCCTCATTAGCCTCCATATAGCATAATGCATAATGCACTCCTTTTAGGCCTCCATATAGTGTAATGCACTCCCCATAGGCCTTCATATAGTATAATGTACTCTAAATAGGCCTCTATAATAGTATAATGTACTGCTCATAGGCTTCTATATAGTATAATGCACTCCCCATAGGCCTCTATATAGTATAAAACACTCCCCATAGGTCTCTATATAGTATAATGCTCTCTCCATAGGCCTCTATATTGTATAATGCACTCACCATAGGCCTCCACACAGCATAATTCACAACCTATAAAATAAAATACAATACTCACCTCTCTTTCTCGTTCCCCTGCTGCTCTGGTCTGTGCAGCAAGCGATCTAAGCGCCTGCACATCTCAGCACAGCGGGTGCCATGTAGTGACGTAATCACATCTGCTGTCAGTGTCTGTGTCAAAGACGCAGAGGGGAAATCAGTATTTCTGTACATTCTTAATAGTGTGCTGGTATACATAGGGTTTTTTCTAGTTTGTGACACTGTGTAATAATAGTGACATATTGTGTATTTTTGTGTTATGCAAGTTGAGTATTTATTATACTGATCACTTTTTTGATTGTCACAAATAATATTAACAGTTATTAGGTTAGCAGGTATTGAATATTTTACTATGGATCATTTTGGTACGGTTCATTAGTATGGACCTTTTTAAGTGTTTTAACCCCTTAGTGACAGAGCCAATTTGGTACTTAATGACCGAGCCAATTTTTACAATTCTGACCACTGTCACTTGAAGAGGTTATAACTCTGGAACGCTTTATCGGATCCCGCTGATTCTGAGACTGTTTTTTCGTGACATATTGTACTTCAAGATAGTGGTAACATATCTTCGATATTACTTGCGATTATTTATGAAAAAAATGGAAATATGGCGAAAATGTTTAAAATTTTGCAATTTTCAAAATTTGTATTTTTATGCCCTTAAATCAGAGAGATATGTCACGAAAAATAGTTAATAAATAACATTTCCCACATGTCTACTTTACATCAGCACAATTTTGGAAACAAATTTTTTTTTTTGTTAGGGAGTTATAAGGGTTAAAAGTTGACCAGCAATTTCTCATTTTTACAACACCATCTTTTTTTTAGGGACCACATCACCTTTGAAGTCATTTTGAGGGGTCTATATGATAGAAAATAACCAAGTGTGACACCATTCTAAAAACTGCACCCCTCAAGCTGCTCAAAACCACATTCAAGAAGTTTATTAACCCTTTACGTGCTTCAGAGGAACTGAAACAATGTGGAAGAAAAAAATGAACATTTAACTTTTTTTTGCAAACATTTTATTTCAGAACCATTTTTTTTAATTTTCACAAGTGTAAAAACAGAAATTTAACCACAAATTTTGTTGTGCAATTTCTCCTGAGTACGCCGATACCCCATATGTGGAGGTAAACCACTGTTTGGGCGCACCGAAGAGGTTGGAAGAGAAGGAGTGCCGTTTTACTTTTTCAATGTAGAATTGGCTGGAATTGAGATCGGACGTCATGTCGCGTTTGGAGAGCCCCTGATGTGCCTAAACAGTGGAAACCCCCCACAAGTGATACCATTTTGGAAACTAGACCCCTTAAGGAACTTATCTAGATGTGTGGTGAGCACTTTGAACCCCCAAGTGCTTCACAGACGTTTATAACGTAGAGGAGTGAAAATAAAAAAATCGCATTTTTTCTACAAAAATGATCTTTTTGCCTCCAAATTTTTATTTTACCAAGGGTAACAGGAGAAAATGGACCCCCAGAAGTTGTTGTACAATTTGTCTTGAGTACGCCGACACCCCATATGTGGGGGTAAACCACTGTTTGGGCGCATTGCTGAGCTCGGAAGCAAAGGAGCGCCATTTGACTTTTCAATGCAAAATTAACTGGAATTGAGATCGGACGCCATGTCGCGTTTGGAGAGCCCCTGATGTGCCTAAACAGTAGAAACCCCCCACAAGTGACCCCATTTTGGAAACTAGACCACCCATGGAACTTATCTAGATGTGTGGTGAGAACTTTGAATGCCCAAGTGCTTCACAGAAGTTTATAATGCAGAGTCGTAAAAATGAAAAATATTTTTTTTTCCACAAAAAAGATTTTTTAGCCCCCAAGTTTTTATTTTCACAAGGGTAACAAGAGAAATTGGACCACAAAAGTTGTTGTCCAATTTGTCCTGAGTATGCTGGTACCCCATATGTGGGGGTAAACCACTGTTTGGGCACATGGCTGAGCTCGGAAGGGAAGGAGCGCCGTTTTGGAATGCAGACTTTGATAGAATTGTCTGCGGGCGTTATGTTGCGTTTGCAGACCCCTAATGTACCTAAACAGTAGAAACCCCCCACAAGTGACCCCATTTTGGAAAATAGACCCCCCAAGGAACTTATCTAGATATGTGGTGAGAACTTTGAATGCCCATGTGCATCACAGAAGTTTATAATGCAGAGTAGTGAAAATAAAAAATATATTTTTTTCCCACAAAAAAGATTTTTAGCCCCCAAATTTTTATTTTCACAAGGGTAACAAGAGAAATTGGATGCCAATATTTGTTCTCCAATTTGTCCTGAGTATGCTGGTACCCCATATGTGAGGGTAAACCACTGTTTGGGCACACGGCAGAGCTCGGAAGAGAAGGAGTGCCATTTTGGAATGCAGACTTTGATAGAATGGTCTGCGGGCGTTATGTTGCGTTTGCAGATGTACCTAAACAGTAGAAACCCCCCACAAGTGACCCCATTTTGGAAACTAGACCCCCTAAGGAACTTATCTAGATATGTGGTGAGAACTTTGAATGCTCAAGTGCTTCACAGAAGTTTATAAGGCAGAGTAGTGAAAATAAAAAATATTTTTTTTTCCACAAAAAAGATTTTTAGCCCCCAAGTTTTTATTTTCACAAGGGTAACAGGAGAAATTGGACCCCATAAGTTGTTGTCCAATTTATCCCGAGTACGCTGATGCCCCATATGTGGGGGTAAACCACTGTTTGGGCGCACGGCAGAGCTCAGAAGGGAGGGAGCACCATTTGACTTTTTTAGCGCAAAATTGGCTGTCGTGTTTGGAGACCCCCTGATGTACCTAAACAGTGGAAACCCCCCAATTCTAACTCCAACCCTAACCCCAACACACCCCTAACCCTAATCTCAACCCGATCCATAATCCTAATCACAACCCTAACCCCAAAACAGCCCTAATCTCAACCCTAACCATAACCCTAATCAAAACCCTAAATCCAACACACCCCTAATCCTAATCTCAACCCTAACCTCAAACCTAACCCTAATCCCAATACACCCCTAACCCTAATCCCAACCCTAACCTTAACCCTAATCCCAACCCTAACCCTAATCCCAACCCTAATCCCAAACGTAACCCTAATCCCAACCCTAATCCCAAACGTAACCCTAATACCAACCCTAATCCAAACCCTAACCCTAATCCCAACTCTAACCCTAACTTTAGCCCCAACCCTAACCCTAACTTTAGCCCCAACCCTAACCCTAATTTTAGCCCCAACCCTCGCCCTAACCCTAACTTTAGCCCTAACCCTAAATTTAGCCCCAACCCTAACCCTAAATTTAACCCTAACCCTAGCCCTAACTTTAGCCCCAACCCTAACCCTAGCCCTAAGGCTACTTTCACACTTGCGTCGTGTGGCATCCGTCGCAATCCGTTGTTTTGGACAAAAAACGGATCCAGCAAATGTGCCCACAGGATGCCTTTTTTGCCCATAGACTTCTATTGCCGATGGATGGCCACACGTCGCGTCCATCGTGCACTGGATCCGTTGTGTTTTGGCGGACCGTCGTCACAAAAAAGTTCAATGTAACCTTTTTTGTGTACGTCGCGTCCGCCATTTCCACGCATGCGTGGCCGTAACTCTGCCCCCTCCTCCCCAGGACATAGACTGGGCAGCGGATGCGTTGAAAAACTGCATCCGCTGCCCACGTTGTGCACAATTTTCACAACGTGCGTTGGTACGTCGGGCCGACGCATTGCGACCGCCCCGTACCGACGCAAGTGTGAAAGAAGCTTAAGGCTACTTTCACACTAGCTTCGTACTCGGCCCGTCGCAGTGTGTCGGGCCAACGTACCGACGCTAGCGTTGTTTGTAAGCGCCGCACAACGGGTGCAGCGGATGCTGTTTTTCAACACATCCGCTGCCCCATTGTGAGGTGCGGGGAGGCGGGGGCGGCGTTCCGGCCGCGCATGCGTGGTCGAAAATGGCGGACACGTCGCACAAAAAACCGTTACATGTAGCGTTTTTTTGTGCCGACGGTCTGCCAAAGCACGACGCATCCGTTGCACGACGGATGCGACGTGTGGCAATCAGTCGCAATGTGTCGCTAATGCAAGTCAATGGAGAAAAAAGGCATCCTGCAAGCACATTTGCAGGATGCGTTTTTTCTCCAAAACGGCGCATTGCGACGGAAGCCAAAAAACGCTAGTGTGAAAGTAGCCTAACCCTAGCCCTAACCCTAACCCTAAATTTAGCCCCAACCCTAACCCTAAATTTAGCCCCAACCCCAACCCTAACCCTAGCCCTAACCCTATCCCTAACCCTAATTTTAGCCCCAACTCGTCTCTCCTGCGGGCCGGCAGATGGCAGCAGATGGCGGGCGCACTGCGCATGCGCCCGCCATTTTCTTTCCCGAGGAAGAAGCCGGCCGGCAGGAGGAGACGCAGGAGGACCCAGGGACACCGGTAAGTATGATAGGGTCCCGAATCCCCCTATTTCTCTGTCCTCTGATGTGCGATCACATCAGAGGACAGAGAATTACAGATCGCTTTTTTTTTTTTTTTCTTTTTGCGGTCGCCGGTAAACAGTTAATTACCGGCGATCGCAAAACAGGGGTCGGTAAAAACCGACCCCGATCATGTTCTTTGGGGTCTCGGCTACCCCCGGCAGCCGAGACCCCAAAGATCTTCCGGGGGCCGGGCGGCGGGCGCACTGCGCATGCGCCCGCCATATTTTCCCCGGAAAAAGATGGAGGCGCCTATCGGGAGCCACGAGGAGCACCGGGGGAGATAGGTGAGTATTGGGGGGGTATCGAGGGCCATCGGGGACCCTATTTCTCTGTCCTCCGATGTGCGATCCCATCGGAGGACAGAGAAATTAAATGGCAAATCGCTTTTTTTTATTTGTTGCAACCGCCGGTAAACGGTTAATTACCAGCGATCGCAACTCGGGGGTCGGTAAAAACCCCCCGAATCATGTTCAGCACTAGTTTACAAAATGGGGTCACTTGTGGGGGTTTCTATTGTTTAGGCACAACAAGGGCTCTGCAAATGCAACATGATGCCCGCAGACCGTTCCATCAAAGTCTGCATTTTAAAACGTCACTACTTCCCTTCCGAGCCCCAATGTGTGCCCAAACAGTGGTTCCCCTTCACATATGGGGTACCAGCGTACTCAGGACAAACTGCCCAAAAACTTTTAAGGTCCAATTTCTCCTGTTACTCTTGAGAAAATAAAAAATTGAGGCTAAATAATTTTTAAGGAAAAAAAAGAATTTTTATTTTTATGACTCTGTGTTATAAACTTCTGTGAAGCACTTGGGGGTTCAAAGTGCTCACCACACATCTAGATAAGTTCCTTAAGGGGTCTAGTTTCCAAAATGGTGTCACTTGTGTGGGGTTTCCACTGTTTAGGCACATCAGGGGCTCTCCAAACGCGACATGGCGTCCGATCCCAATTCCAGCCAATTCTGCAATGAAAAAGTCAAATGGTGCTCCTTCCCTTTCGAGTTCTGCCGTGCACCCAAATAGTGGTTTACTCCCACATATGGGGTATCGGTGAACTCCGGACAAATTGCACAACAACTATGGGGGTCTAATTTCTCCTGTTATCATTGTGAAAATAAAAATTTTGGGGTGAAAAGATAATTTTTGTGGAAAAAATAGGATTTTTTATTTTCACAGCTCTACGTTATAAACTTCGGTGAAGCACTTGGGGATTCAAAGTGCTCACCATACATCAAGATAAGTTCCTTAAGGGGTCTAGTTTCAAAAATGGCGTCACTTGTGGGGTTTCCACTGTTTAGGCACATTGGGGGCTCTCCAAACGCGACATGGCATCCGTTCTCATTTCCAGCCAATTCTGCATTAAAAAGGTCAAACAGCGCTCCTTCCCTTCCAAGCTCAGCCGTGCACACAAACAGTAGTTTACCCTCACATATGGAGTATCGGCATATTCAGGAGAAATTCCACACAAAAAATTGTGGTTCACTTTCTCTTTTGACCCTTGTGAAAATAAAAAAAATTGGTTCTGAAGAAAAATGTTTGTAAAGAAAGTTAAATGTTAATTTTTTCCTTCCATATTGCTTCAGTTCCTGCGAAGCACATAAAGGGTTAAGAAACTTCTTGAATGTGGTTTTGAGCACCTTGAGGGGTGCAATTTTTAGAATGGTGTCACTTTTGGGTATTTTCAGTCATTTACACCCCTCAAAGTGATTTTAAAGGGAACCTGTCACCACGTTTTTGGAAGATGGGATAAAAATAGCGTTAAATAGGGGCAGAGGTGGGCATTACATTAGTGTGTTTGTTATGCGTTTATTACCCACCTAAGTTGCCGAAATACCTTTGCAAAGTCTCCGTTTTCGCCTGTCAATCAGGCTGGTCTGGTCAAAAGGGCGTCTTGTCTTCCCCCAGATTTTGCGTAGTTTTCCGTTGGTGGCGTAGTGGTGTGCGCATGCCCAAAGTCCTGAATCCTCTGCCATGGGATTTAAAAGAGCGCGCTGTTCGTTTTCATTGGTGATCGGTGGGCGCGGCCATCTTCCTTTGGCCGCGCGTGCGCAGAAGCGGCGCTCTGCTGGCCGCGGCTTCAGGAAAATGGCCGCGGGATGCCGCGCGTGCGCAGATGGATATCGCGGCGGCCATTTTCCTGAAGCCGCGGCCAGCAGAGCGCCGCTTCTGCGCACGCGCGGCCAAAGGAAGATGGCCGCGCCCACCGATCACCAATGAAAACGAACAGCGCGCTCTTTTAAATCCCCTGGCAGAGGATTCGGGACCTTGGGCATGCGCACACCACTACGCCACCAACGGAAAACTACGCAAAATCTGGGGGAAGACAACGCCCTTTTGACCAGACCAGCCTGATTGACAGGCGAAAACGGAGACTTTGCAAAGGTATTTCGGCAACTTAGGTGGGTAATAAACGCATAACAAACACACTAATGTAATGCCCACCTCTGCCCCTATTTAACGCTATTTTTATCCCATCTTCCAAAAACGTGGTGACAGGTTCCCTTTAAATGTGAGATGGTCCTTAAAAAAAATGGTTTTGTAAATTTTGTTGTAAAAATGAGAAATCGCTGGTCAACTTTTAACCCTTATAACTTCCTAACACAAAAAATGTTGTTTGCAAAATTGTGTTGATGTAAAGTAGACATGTGCGAAATGTTATTCGTTAAGTATTTTGTGTGACATATCTCTCTGATTTAAGGTCATAAAAATTTAAATTTTGAAAATTGCTAAAATTTAAAAATTTTCGCAATATTTCTGTTTTTTTCATAAATAAACGCAAGTAATATTGAAGAAATTTTACCACTAACAAGAACTACAATTTGTCATGAAAAAAGAGTCTCAGAATCAGTGGGATCCGTTAAAGTTTTCCTGAGTTATGACAGTGATAATAATTGTAAAATTGGCCTAGTCATTAAGCTGCAAATTGGATATGTCACTAAGGGGTTAAATGTCAAGTGGGCACTTAAGAAGTATTATTTTTTATAGGGGCTCTAATACCGTAGCTATCAGGTGGTAGAGGATACTGAACCGGCTGTCAGTCAGGGTCAGGGGCGAAGTTACAGCTCCTGCTCTCTATACACAGAGCGGTGACTGATACCGTGCCTGCACTGCCTCTATGACTGGAAGAGCGAGGCTGCCGGGAGGAATAAACTTAATTTCCTCCTGGCAGTGAGCATGAGCTATTAGGCTATGTGTTCACATTTCGGATTTGTGTGCGGATTTTTCTGCACCGTTTTTGGATTTACCGCGGATTTCCTGCGTTTTTTGTGCGGATTTCACCTGCGGTTTTACACCTGTGGATTCCTATTGTGGAGCAGGTGTAAGGCTATGTGCACACGTTGCAGATTGTATGTGTTTTTGCCGCATTTTTTCTCAGTGAAATCGCGGTGAAAACGCATGCCCAAGACAGCCCATTGAATTAAATGGGATTCCGCAATGCTGTGCTAATGCTGCGGCGGAATCGCATCGCAGAAAAATACACAGCATGCTCATTCTTTGTGTGGAATCACGGCGATGCCACCCACATAGGAATGTGTGGAATCACGGCTATGCCCACCATGCGTAAAGTGAGCGCTTCATGTGTGGTGGTACCTGGATCTAGAGGAGAGGACACTCTCCTCCAGGCCCTTGGGAACCATATTTCTGTTAAAAAAATAATTAAAATAAAAAATATTTATATACTTACCTTCCGATGGCCTCCAGAGTCCTCCCGCCTCTCAGTGATGCACACGGTGGCTTCCGTTCCCAGTGTTGCATTGCGCGACCGTGATGTCACAAAGTTCCTTCGCGCAATGTATCCCGGGGAACGGAAGCCGCGGGAGCGCCGCTGAGGAGATCGGGGGCCGTCGGAAGGTGAGAATAACCTTTTTTTTTTCTTATTTTTAACATGCTATCTTTTACTATTGATGCTGCATAGGTAGCATCAATAGTAAAAAGTTGGTCACACTTTTTAAGCACTATACTTAACAAGTGTGACCAAACTGTCAATCAGTATTCCAAGCGATGCTACAGATCGCATGGAAAATGCTAGCATTCTGCAAGCTAATTACGCTTGCAGAACGCTAGTGTTTAGTGGCAAAACGCATGCCAATTCTGCATGCGCTATACCCGGCAGGGAGTTGCAGAATCGCCACGGAAATTTCCGCAGCAATTCTGCAACGTGTGCACATAGCCTAAAACGATGCGGAATCCGCACAAAGAATTGACATGCTGCAGAAAATACAATGCAGCTTTTCTGCGTGGTATTTTCCGCACCATGGGCACTGCGAATTTGGTTTTCCATAGATTTACATGGTGCTTTAAACCGTATGGAAAACTGCTGCAAATCCGCAGCGGCCAATCTGCTGCGGATCCACAACCAAATCCACAACGTGTGCACATACACTTATACTGTGTTTTGGGGAGTAATGGGAACATCATTCTATGTATAGGGCAGCTCTGCTAGACATCATACTGTATGTATGGGAGCTGCGGGCCCTTCATATTTTATATAAGGGAAATGTGGGCCCACCATACTGTGTATAGAGGAGCTGTGGGGGCATTATACTGTGTTTAAGGGAGCGGTTGGATCATTATACTGTGTACAGGGGAACTGTGGGGGAGATCATACTGTATGTATGGGAGCTGTGGGCCCATCACACTGTGTATAAGGCAGCTGTGGGCCCACCATATTGTGTATAGAGAAGCTGTGGGGGCTTTATACTGTGTATAAGGGAGCATTTGACTCATTATACTTTGAACAGGGGAACTGTGGTTGACATCATACTGTATGTACAGGAGCTGTGGGCCCACCATACTGTGTATAGGGGAGCTGTGAAGGCATTATACTGTATATAAGGGAGCTGTTGGCCAATTATAATGTATATAGTGGAGCTCTGGGGGACATAATACTCTCTAGAGTGTAGCTCTGTCAGCATTATACTGTGTATAGGGGAGCTTTGGGCTCATCATACTGTGTATAGGGGAACAGTGGGCTCATCATACTGTGTATAGGGGAGCAGTGGGCTCATCATACTGTGTATAGGGGAGCAGTGAGCTCATCATACTGTGTATAGGGGAGCTGTGGGCTCATTATACAGTGTATAGGGAACCTGTGGGCCCACCAAACTGTGCATAGTGGAGTTATACATGAGGGTACTTAGGGGACATTATTAAATGTTAAATAGGCACTTAAGCATTATTGTTACAGGGGCACTCAAAGTCTTGTGACCATCAAAGTTGCATATTGGGTATTATTACTTTTTAGGGACAAAATATGGAGGGCACTAGCACCGGGAATTTATATTTTCTAAGGGTGAATTTTACTATCAAGAGTGTTGGCAGTATTATGTGGGGCGGTAAGAGGAGCCGTTATTGTACCACACAGCAGGGGCTGTACGACACATACGGCACTAATGGCTCAGTATTGGGGCATCAGCAGAATGAGTAGTTTGGGCAGGTTGGCAATAGATGGGGACAGTGCTGGAAATGTGAGATGTCAGATGTGTCTTTCTTGTTATCTCTGCAGACGAGTCCTGGCTGGAGAAGTTGTCATGTTGGTCTGGGCCAGATGGAAAAGATGGGAAAAGTGAACGACATCATCAGAAAGAATGTAAGCGGTAAGTCACTATCTGCAACTGTGGTCACTATATGATGGTAATATCAGTGTTCGTTTTTGTATATAGATTTATTTTCAATCACAGCGCGATCACCCGGTGATGTTCCCCTATACTCACTATTAAGGAGCGCCACTGCAGCTGTAGTCAAGATTATCTGGGTGAGGCCCCCCACAAGCTGAAACCCTAGCTATGCCTCTGAGTGTAATTAGTACATATGAATTAATTACACCTTTATTCTGCTGTATTGTTGCTTGTTGTTAATGTAATCAACGCACTTTGGGCTAAAACAGGCACATCAAATTCTGATCTTGGTAAATTCCCTCTTTGGCGTTTTATAGCTTAATCTGTATTTTTTCTAGTTATCTTTTAACAGTTGCAAAACCAAACACTTGTAGCACAACTAACGTACAGACCCCCACACCCATGTCTGCATTTCACATGCAAATGACGTATTTTCTTACCTTGGAGTTTGTGTTCCTTTCAATTTTAAACATTCACCTTTGTGATAGCATTAGCTTTTCCAAAAACATTCAGGGTATAAAGTCTCCAAGATAATATCTTTAAGGACAAAAAAAGACAATTTAATCACAAACTCAATTGAACAATCCGAATATTGCATTCAATGTTAGGCTACGTTCACATTTGCGTTGTGCGCCGCTGTGTCGGCGACGCAACGCACAACGCAAACAAAAACGCAACAAAACGCACGCTAAAACGCTGCGTTTTGCGACGCATGCGTCCTTTTTTGCCGAAAGTTGGACGCAAAAAAAATGCAACTTGTTGCGTTCTCTGCGCCCAACGCTTGCGGCCATGCGTCGCAAAACGCAGCACAACGCATGTCCATGCGCCCCCATGTTAAATATAGGGGCGCATGACGCATGCGGCGACGCTGCGGCGCCCGACGCTGCGGCGCCGAACGCTAATGTGAACGTAGACAAGCAAAAAAAGGACGCATGCGTCACAAAACGCTGCGTTGTGCATGCGTTCACATTTGCGTTATGCGTTGCGTCGCCGACGCTGCGGCGCACAACGCAAATGTGAACGTAGCCTTACAATGTTATCTGCTCAGTTTAAGATTTCTGGGGTTTAAAAGATAAATGCAACATATACAGTAAAGTTTCCATTGTAGGCTAATGTTCCTGTTTTTAATGTCTGACCTTTCATCATGTGTACAGACACCAGTCTAGGACCTCTAAAGAGATATTTCCCAGATAGTAAGTCATGGGGGTAGTAGGGTGGGGAAGGTTCTGCTGTATTTTCAACAATTCCAATTGCACGGTGTACGCTGCTGTATTAGGAAAAATTTGACCAACTTAGCTCATGAAAATGTTTCATTTTCATGTTCCAAGGATTTAAAATAATGTGAAGCAAATGTGAGTTCAAAATGGTCCCTACATAATGAATTAATCTAGGCATGGGATCACTTCTGGGGGTTCAGAATACTTTGAGGGTGCAGTTTGTAAAATGGTCGTATTTGAGGGTTTTCTAACATACAGAAAAATCAAAGTCATTTCAAATGTGAACAGGTCCCATAAGAAAATAGTTTTGAACTTGTTGTAAGAAATGAAACTTACCACATGAAGTGACTCATACCAAATTTACAAAATAGGAACAAACCGTTATGTCCATGAACCCCTTGCTGACATGGCAATTTTCCATTTTTGCGTTTCCTCTTTATCCTCTTTTTCTTCCGAGAGCCTTCACTTTTTTTCTTAACATATACTACATGTGCCTATATGAAGGCTTGTTTTTTTTTTCTTTGTAGTTTTGAATGACACCATTCATTTTATCATGTAACACACTGGAAAGCGGGGAGAAAATTCCAAGTGCAACAAAACTGAGAAAAAAGTAGTATTCCACATTTGTGTTTGGGGGTTTGTAGTTTTTTATGTACCATGTTTACTATATGGTAAAATGGACCTGGCGGTATGATGTTACTATGTAACCATTAGCGTCATTTGCATTAGAATGTGATAACATTGTGTTTGTACAAGAGGGCGGAGCTATTACCAATCACTGACTCCCTCCCCAAAGGTAGTGTCACCGTCCTATATAAAGAGGCCTCCTCCATCTGCTCCTCACTTCTTACCTGTAGTCATACAGCAGCAGGACCACAATGCAGGCCACTTACCTTCTCCTCCTCTGCTGCGTGACCCGCATATTGTCCGCTCCTGGTAAGTCCAGCTCCATTATGTGTATCTATCCTCTTGTCTTACAGCTTCTTAGTAGATGTAATATTTATACCATAGTATTATATGCTCTAGTGGTGTAATCCTGTAAGAATATAAGTCCAGCATCAAAGTCTTCACTTAATTATACAATCCTATACACAATGTTCCATTATATGTATGTATTGCCAGACTTCTTATGGTGCATTCTGTGTGGACAGAATATAATTATTCTTGTCAGCACATGTCCATTTTACAAAGGACGATGTGCTGCCGAGAATGATGATTTTTAGCTTTCAGCGCAGCTTTGACTGCATTGTCTGAATGCAACATAAAAATAAAGGGCAAATGTAAGGCTGACCCAGGGGTGGCTGGAAAACTAAACAGAACCAGATAATTAATGTGTTTTTTTTATATTTGATATCCTGGGACCCAGTACTAATTTATAATGGGATCCCAAACTATTATGAGTGATACAAAGGGGCAGATTCATTAAGACTTGTGTGCTCAATGAACTGTTCGCTGGAGCACAATGTGCAAAATTCCTTCCACTAAACTATTGCATGCATCTCCTCATGTGTTTGTTTCCTTTTTGTACCTTACTGGAAATGCTACTCCAGTCAGCGACTGCAGTAACCCTTCTGGTGTAAAAATCACCAGTACTTTTAGTTAACTTCATGGGCAGACACAGCTATACCCTGTCCTACAAAGAGTCCGTCCTAGCTCTGGCTATTTTTGCAGAGCTGATTCAAACTGGTTGGAAACACCAAAATTTGGAAATTTTTGTTCCAAAATTTTGTGCGTTTTCAAGGAATTTTACACCAGTATTCTGGCATAAGACATTGATGAATCACCTCCTTAGCATTACTCTCTTTACTAAGCAAAGTATTTAGCTATGAAAATAGTCTAAAACAAGTAGAGCAAAAGAAAGCTTAGATATACAGTATATGTCAATGTACACTGGCTATAAGGCGGCATAAGGAACAGAATGGCTGGCTTCTTGCGTGTCTACCATGTTATCACATGCAGCATTGTGATACATTTACTGCACTTAGAGACATTTTCACAAACTAATAAATTCAATCTCTTCCAGTATCTATAACTTTTACAACATGAAGAAGCCCGGCACATTGTATTTCTTAACACACACACAAGTGCTTTGAGACTAAACTGACTGTTATTTTTGTAGTTCTTTTTTTCTGCTGTTTACTAATTAATTATGAAAGGATGCTAACTACCAATCTTTTTTTCTAGTTTTTGAAGGATCTGGATTAGGATCTGGCCAGGAATTTGGCATTGCCATCGCTCAAGATGAAGGATCTGGCATTGTAATCATTCCAGAAGAAGGATCTGGTGCAATAATCGGTCAAGATGAAGGATCTGGCATTGTAATCACTCCAGAAGAAGGATCTGGTGCAGTAATCGCTCAAGATGAAGGATCTGGCATTGTAATTATTCCAGAAGAAGGATCTGGTGCAATAATCGGTCAAGATGAAGGATCTGGCGTTGTAATCACTCCAGAAGAAGGATCGGGTGCAGTAATCGCTCAAGATGAAGGATCTGGTATTGTCATCACTCCAGAGGAAGGATCTGGTGCAGTAATCGCTCAAGATGAGGGATCTGGCATTGTAATCACTCCAGAAGAAGGATCTGGTGCAGTAATTGCTCAAGATGAAGGATCTGGCATTGTAATCACTCCAGAAGAAGGATCTGGTGCAGTAATTGCTCAAGATGAAGGATCTGGCATTGTAATCACTCCAGAAGAAGGATCTGGTGCAGTAATTGCTCAAGATGAAGGATCTGGCATTGTAATCGCACCAGAAGAAGGATCTGGTGCAGTAATTGCTCAAGATGAAGGATCTGGCATTGTAGTCACTCCAGAAGAAGGATCTGGTGCAGTAATTGCTCAAGATGAAGGATCTGGCATTGTAATCATTCCAGAAGAAGGATCAGGCTTCAGTTCTTTCTCTAAAAAATAATATCAGAAAATCTATTTTCGTCCAGGAATTATGGAGAAGCCCCATCTTATGTTTGTTCGTGTGCTTTGTGCTTTTATGTGTTTTGTTTACGTACCTAATTCAACAAATCCTTTAAAAAATTGAAGTAATCCAATTTGCACTATAGTCATGCATTTGTCATGTGCCTTGTTTCCAGTCAACAGTTGAAAGAGATTTACAGTAAACTTGTATTTTTTGTAATAAATTATATCTTTTATTTTATACAGCATTGTTGTTTGCATGAATTGTATTACTGTATATAGTTGTCTATAAGTCGACCATAGTATAAGCCGAGGCACCTAATTTTGCCACAACAAACTGGGAAAACTTATTAACTAGAGTATACGCCAGGTATGCATTTTCCTCTCATCCCTGTCCTTTTATGCATGGTTCCTTATCCCCATCCTTGTATGCATGGCAGCTTATCCCCTGTCCTTGTATGCATGGCTCCCCATCCCTGTCGTTGTATGCATGGTTCCTATGTCAGCAGCTCTTCCAGTCGAGTGATCACATGTCCCCGCTCATTAAAATAATGAATATTCACTCAACGCCTATGGGAGTGGAGAGAGGTGAATATTCATTACCTTAATGAGAAGGGTACACATGATCACTCGGCTGGAAGAGTTGCTGGCACCAGAACAAGATGCAGAGAAGGTAAGTAGGATGTGTGCTGGATGCCGGCGACTGCGGCTTTAACTGCGCACTATAAGAGAAATGAATGTTCACTGCCAGCGCAGTTAATATTCATTTCTCTTAAGCAGCGGGCACAGGCTTTAGCCGCAGCCACCGTTTCCTGCCTCTGTGACCCATTACTCTGCCACTCCCCCACCACCACTGTCTTCTGGGACAATGACTCGTGTATAAGCCGAGGGGGGTGTTTTCAGCACAAAACAATGTGCTGAAAAACTGTTTATACATGAGTATATATGGTAATATTAGAATGAGAGAATTAATTTAAAAAAAATAGGCTCCGATTCATCAAATCTTTAATTCCAGAAATCTAGCATTAAAACTTAGAAAAGTTGCAAAAATGTTTGCACAGCTGAACGTTGTGCAAATGTTTTGCTACTTTTGGCATTTTTACGCCATTTCTACAAGGGTGCATAATACTACAGCCCGTCTTATTCATGATATGATGTGGCATTCCTTATGTTAGAAACCTTTCTCCAGGCCTCTGGGTGCACCTGGGTCTCATACAGGCTTGGACTGGCCCACAGGGTAACAGGGGAATCGTTCGGTGGGCCCCTGTGCAGATCTGGGCCCCCAACCCCACTATATTGGCAGTACTTGGCATAATTCACTTGATTCACTCTGTACAGAAAAAAAACAGCATCTCATCATTCATTAACCAAACTACCCAGTTTATTTTTGTATAGAGATATAGATAAATTTGTGAACCAGGGTAGTGTAATATTTGTATGCAGTTGAAAAGTGGGCCCCCAAAGTCAGTTACTGGTGGGCCCTTGGCACCCCAGTCCGACACTGATCTCATATGCCCCCTCATTAAAACATCAGTTTTGAATAATTGGGGTCATAATGTAGGAGGTGCACTGTTGGTGACGCCATGAATACTAATACAACAATTATTATTATTATACATTTTTATAGCGCCATTTATTCCATGGCATTTTACATGTGAAAGAGGCAAATATTGACAATACAATAAAATTGAGCAAAACAAGGCCGACTCAAGTACAGAATTAGAGAGAACCCTGCCCGCGAGGGCTCACGGTCTACAGGGGATGGGTGAGGATACACTAGGAGAGGGTAGAGTTGGTCGTGCGGCGGTTCAGCAGACTAAGGATCACTGCAGGTTGTAGGCTTGTCGGAAGAGGTGGGTCTTCAGGTTCTTTTAACAATTACATTAAAATTATATTACAATTACATTAAAAACCTAGCAAAACATTACACTAATGACATTAATCAAGTTTGGTGATTATAAGCCAGTCTTGATCCAGAGTCTGATTGGGTAAGATGTGCCAAATGCGTTAAAAGACACTAGCAACAATTTAACTATTGCAAAAAGAACATAGTACCCTGCTACGGTAATTAGTCAAGATTGGCGTTTTATAAGATAGTCTTGATCTAGGGTCTGCTAGGAGAAGATGCGCTAATTGCATAAAGAAGCATTTGCCTTTTAGTGAATTTGGCTCATCTTTCGGTTGCCAGAGTAATAGACTTACTCTAGTAATGGACCGGAATATACTTCTGCTATAATTTACACTACTTTCAGAAACTGCTTAATTAATCTGAACCTTAGAACTCACTGTGGTTTAACAAAAATGTTTCTCAAAAAAGCACTTGGAAAATGGACAGGTGAAATATGGCACAGTGGTGCAGACTTGTAATATGACATCATTGCAAAGGTATGGAGCTTTATTGTTCTGACATTCTTCTGACTTACAAGTAGATGTTCATACCAACTTTTGCAATATTTATTGGGGGGGGCAAGATCTTGAGAAGATCTTGAGAATTATTCTTACATTCTATAGATGATATCTTTATTGTGTGGGATGACACTTCTCAATATTCCATGTAACATATTTTAATAATAAGCAGGTAAACGTGACATTGACAAGTAAAATTGCTGGTAGATCTATTGAATTTCTAGATGTGGAAACTGGGGTTCTGGGAGGTGAAATTCACACTAATGGTTATCGCAAACCCACTGCAACCAATTCATTGACACGATTTGATAGCTATCATTTTTATCATATTAAGGGATCCCTACACTATGGGCAAATTCTCAGATTTCGATGCATAAACAATCCAGACAAGACCTTTATAGATCAAGCTCGCAAATTGGCAAGCAGATTATACTAACATGGCTAATCCTTTTGGACATCATTCCCAAAGGTTTTCAAAAAGCAAATAATCAAAAACTAAATTCAATACTTTGAAACCGTACAAAAGCAAACATAGTCCTATGGGCAGTTCAGTGAGATCACTAATTAATAAATATGATAGAAAGCAACCTTTTTCTAACAGATATTGCCATAAACAGACCAATAGTTAAGTTTAGCAGGAGTAGTAGTAAAAGGCAGGTTAACACATAGACAAAAAGAAGACTGGCTTATTAATTAGAAAAAACTTTACTGAAAGGAAATTTTTAATGTACACACAGCAACTGCTGTGATTACCATATTTTGCGGACTAACACGCACCGGACACAAATTGTGGGGAGAAAAATAGGAAAAAAATATTTTTCAATAAAATGTTGGTGCATCTTAGGCTAGTTTCACATTTGCATTTAAAAGCGCAGCGTTTAAAACACAAACGCAGGTGGTGAAAAAAACGCGTGCAAACGCTGCGTTTTTTAGACGCATGCGTTTTCTCATGCGGTAAAAAAAAGCAGCGTTTTGACGCGTGTACATCCGTTTTTTCATGCGTTTGCGTTTTTGAAACGCATGCTGAGAAGTGTGTGACAGCTGCCAATCATCAAAATCATCTAGAAAACCCACTATAAATAGAAATAGCTAGGGTTGGGGTTAGGGTTAGGGGTAGGGTTAGGGTTAGAGTTAGAATTAGGATCCCTAGGGTTAGGGTTAGGGGTAGGGTTAGGGTTAGGATCCCTAGGGTTAGGGTTAGGGGTAGGGTTAGGGTTAGGGTTTGGATCCTTTTATCACCTTGATGGTGGGGGGTGGCTTATCAGTGTGTATTCTTGTTTTTTTCTATTGAAACGCATGCGTTTAAAACGCAACCAAACGCATGTGCTTAAAAACGCATGCGTTTACATAGACAGCAATATGTTTTTTGCCGCAAAAAAAGCCTCTAGAAATTACTACATGTTGCATTTCTGCAACCAAACGCAAGCATAGAAACGACGCATGCGTCGTCAAACGCGGCAAAACGCATACAAAAAAAACGCATGCGTTTTTAATGTTAAATATAGGAAAAAAAACGCATGCTTTTTTTGCGCTAAAACGCAGTGGCAAAAAAACGCAAATGTGAAACCAGCCTTATAGTCTGAATTTACAGTTACGGTAGCTTACCGGGGGCATCGGCAGTGTAGCAGGGTCACATGAGGCAGAGTCACTGCTTGCTGCAGGAGCCTGGTGGTGGCAGGAGTGGAGAGATGCTGCAGGCCCCAGGCTGGGAAAAGGGGGTTTCCCGACTGTGCAATGCTGGGGGCCATGAAAATGGTCGTCAAAGGCTGAACATGCGCAGATTGAAATCCGGGAGTCAAAATGTTAATCTGTGTATGTGTTGCCTCCGGCGGCTATTTTTCTATAGCCAACCACAAGGAAATCAATGGGGAATGTAGGTACTTCGCTCACTGACATTTTCTATGAGCTCAGAACCCACAGCCTCACAATGATGAGTCAAACAATCCTCCCAACCCGGGGCTCTCAAAATCGCCCAACTCCTGCTGCCAGCCTCTTACAGCAGCAGACCCTGCCTCCTGTGACCCTACTTCACAGTAGCCACCACCCCTAGTAAGCTTAATTCGGATAAAAAGACGCACCCCTTTTTCCTCCTGATGGTTATGGTCGGCAGGGGGGCACTATCAGGCTGCCAGATGCAGCAGTCTCAAGTGTCTCCCAGGCCACTGAATTTTACTGCTCTCCACCCCTCCAACCCCTGGAATGGGATACTCTCTGCGTTGGCTGTCAAGCTGACAGCCGGCTCAGAGGAGGTCTAAAACAGCAGCTTCCAGCATCCAATTGTACTCTCGTCTTTTCTTCCAATACAGTACCAGTCCTGGCTGCCGGCACTTCTGGGTAATGGCGACATCAGCATCCTGATCAGGTCAGCTAATCACGTTGCTGATGTCATTCCTGCACTGCCCAAGAGTAGAAGGTGAGTATGACAAGAGACAGCATGGGTAGGGGCGGGGAGGACAAATGTGTGAAGTATGAGGGGGAATGTGTGAAGTATGGGTGGTGGGGAAACGTGTGAAGTATGGGCAGGTGGGAAAATATACGAACGGACAGTATGGACCATGGGTTGGTGTGGTGGAATGAACACAGAGAGTAAGTATGACAAGAAACAGTATGGGCAAGAGGAAGAGGATATGCGTGACGAGACAATATGGGAGGAATGTGTAAAGGGTAATTATGGAGAATGGGGGAATTTATGAGGGCTAATTATGGGAGGAATGTGAGGAGACAATATGGGGGGAGAAGAGTGTGAGGAGATAGTATAGGGGAAAAAGTAGTGTAAGAGGGCCCAATATAGAGATTGGGTAGATTGGGGAGGCAGTATAGAGGGAGATAGTATGAGGGACAGTTTAGGGGCACAGTATGGAAGGGACAGTGTGCAGTGGAGGATCTCAGGAGGGGCACAATATAAAGACTGTGCAGTATAGGAGATACACAGTGTAATGGGAAAGTGTGTTCCTCTTATGTACCATAAGACAAACAGTGTGGGGGTCACTTTTTGTGCAGGGAGCACAGTGATGGGCAATTATTCAGGGGCATAGTGTGTGACATATAGGAGCATTATAATGACACAGTTTTAAGGGCACCATGTCTGGATGTGCTGCAGAAGACTAGAGAAGATGGAAATCAGCAGAGATGAGCTGTAGATGTGAAAAGTCATGATGGCATCTGGACCCGATGGAGAAGAAAAGAAGAATGACTTCTATAAGATTTCTATGTGTAAATGCTTATTTATTATGCCGACTAAGTCTCTTCAATACTGTGGTTTGTATTTGGTCTGATGATGGCTCAAAAAAGTTACATAACTTTAAGACGGAAATTAACATGTACGAACAGTTTACCTGAAGGACGTAATTTACTAGGATATGCACCGTGCAATAATACAGCCCCCAACCCCACTTAAGACAAGTCAACTTCTACAATAAATAGCTGAGTGACGTCAGGTTCTATAAGGATTGACACAGCTACAAAACATCTTTTCAAGGTATCAAAAGCCTCCCGGGCCAGACTGGACCATTTGGAAAAGCCCATTCCTTTGCTGGTCGTATCCGTCAGAGGTTTGAACACTACCGAAATGTTTCAATGAACTTTTGGTAGCAGTTGGAAAAACCCAAAAACTTTTGTATGGCTTTTAGGTCCTCAGGATAATCCCAATCCAGTACCGCCCAGACTCTTGCTGGATCCATGAGATAAAGATTAAAAATAACTCATAAAACGGAGCTCCTGAACCGAGAACATGCATTTCTCTGGTTTGACAAATAATTTATTGTCTCTGAGTATCGGAAGGACCTGCCTTACATATTCCTCATGTAACTCGAGGTCAGGCGAATAAATCAAAATGTCATCAGGGTAGATCACAACAAACCTACCTAACAAGTGACTAAAAATATAATTAACAAAATGTAGAAAGAAGATGGGAGCATTAGTCAGCCCAAATGGCATCACAAGGTTTTCATAGTGTCCCTCAGGTGTATTGAAGGCTGTCTTTCACTCATCCAATTCTTTGATGCAAATAAGATTATAAGCCCCCTAAGATCCAGTTTACAAAACCATTTGGCTCCCACAATCTGATTAACGAGGTCCGGGATAAAAGGAGGAGGATATGAATCCCAGACCGTGATCCGAATGAGTTTGCGAAAGTCTAGGTAAGGGCATCCTTTTTCTTGACAAATAAAAACCATGCAGCAATGGGAGATGAAGAAGGTCTAATTTGACCCTTTGCCAGACTTTTAGCGATATAGTGCTTCATGGCCTGCCTCTCTGGAACAGAGATATTGTATAACCTGCTCTTTGGGGCCCCAAAAATAAAATTAACAACGCAATCATAAGGACAAAAGGGAGGAAGTTCCTGACACCGCTGTTCTGAAAACACATCCCCAAAGTCAGACAGTTATTCAGGCAAAGATTGGGTACTCACCCTGGTGAGCTGGGTGCCCAAGCAGTGTTCTTGGCAATAGTCACTCCATTTAACCACCTCCCAAGTCTGCCAGCCTACAGCAGGGTTATGAAGTGTAAGCTAAGTTAGAACCACAGGAGAGTACAAGCCCTCTAGCACATAACAGTTTATCATTTCAGAGTGCATGGCCCTTACCTGTACATGCAAAACTCAAGCGACCTGACTAAAGTACCCCAGGCTCAAGGGTGCAGAGTCAATACTAGAATGGGTATTTATCTAGATAATACTTGTGGTTTGAGGACATGAGTATGGACCAACCTAGCTTCGATCAAATTAAAACCACTCCACTGTCCAGAAAGGCAGAAATGACCATCTTATCTTTGCCAAGATGGATCTCGGCCAGTAGACAAAATTGAGATCGACTAATGTAGGAAATAAGTACATGCGGGTTACCAACTTCCCCACAACAGGGGCTCCTTAGTTTTCCAGCGGCTGATTAGGGGGAGATATGAAAGAACAAGTACCCACAAAATGACCCTTTCCACCACAGAAAAAACACTCTCCTCCTTTTAAGCCTCACTACTGTTGGACCAACAGAACAAAACTCCCAACCCAACTGCAAGGGTTCCTCAGTAGACTCAGACCCAAGTATACTTGACTATGGGCCCCCTGCAAATCAGTGTTTCCTTATGTCTCTGACAAAGACAGCAGTCCACATGGATGGCCAGAGACATTGCCGCCTCAAGGGAGACCAGAGTCTCATGCAGAGCAAAAGGCATCATTTACCCTTACAAATAAGCCTTGATAGACTAGGCTACGGAGTGTGGCATCATTCCATTCATTTAGAATTGGTGGACCACCTCTGAAACTTAGAATAATACTCCTCAACCTCAATACTTCTCCTCAAAATGAACTTTTGTTTGTGGGAAAACCCTTTTAATGTGACCGGCTTCCTCTGCCTGTAGACACATCGCGCATCTGCCACCGGGATCAGCCGAATGTTTCACTGCACCGGCGCGTAATTCGCGCAGGCATAGTAAATCAGACCGCCACCATCTTGGTGCAGACAGATAGCGGAAGCCACATTAAAACTGCGCATGCACTCCTCCTGTACAAAGATGGAGGTAGTCAGTGAATCATTCAGCTGATCGCAACGGTGCTCTGCTGGTGGCACCGCGCAAGAGACTGCATGAGTGTGTGAGTGTTAGTGTGAGAGTGTGACTGATTGTGAGTGTGAATGTGATTGTGTGTGTAAGTGTGAGTGAGTGTGTGAGTATGTGAGTGTGTGTGTGAGTTTGTGTGTTAGAGGGTGGTGCAGTTATGGACAGTAAGGAACACGCTGTCACTTTAAGAGACTGCACCCCTTGTCTGGAGTGATGCAATGTTCTGCTTCTCCCCTGCAAGAGGCTGTGTGAATGAGCTGGACTGTGCAGAGGGTGGGGGTGGAGCCTGAACAGCGCGTGGGTGTGTGTGTGTGTGTGTGTGTGTGTGTGTGTGTGAGCTGAAGCTGCTGGAGAGAGAACTTTGTGCTGTTTTCTGCAAGAGAGGACCCACAGCCTGTAACAGAGTGGACTTGTGAGATTTGACAGACTTTTCCGGGTGCAGTGAGAGTGGCTGTCTTGTGTGAGTTTGAGAAGCCACGAAGATACCGAGAAAGAGATTTACAGTTTCCAGGAGTACCTCCAGGACCCAGAAGCAAGGAGAAGACCACGTTTCATGGAGCTGGCAGAAAGCCGTGTGCACCACTGTACTGGACTGTTGGGGGTCCCCCGGGACTGGATCTGAGTCCCCACCATCACCATGAGTTTGTTCCTGTTTTGTGCATGTTAGGGCCTAGTGTAGGCTTCAATAGTCAGTACACAGGAGCCGTGTGGCCTGCTTAGTAAAGGCCAGGGAGGTTATATGTAGAGTAGCATCATTATTTATTGTTTGCATTTACTTGTGTGACGTATGTTGATTCTGTAACAGTTGGAGCACCGTGCTATTTTACGGACAAGCTAAAGAATATAACTTGTCATGATTCTCAATGGCGAGAGAACATAGCCCAGCATATATGAGAACTAGCTCTTGGAAGATGGAAACTATACTGACCATGAACTAAACCTGCCGCACAACTAGAAGTGGCCGGGTAGCATGCCTACGTTTTTTAACCCTAGATGCCCAGCGCCAGCCGGAGAACTACCTAATCCTAGCAGAGGAAAAGACAGTCCTGGCTCACCTCTAGAGAAATTTTCCCAAAAGGCAGACAGAGGCCCCCACATATATTGGTGGTGATTTTAGATGAAATGACAAACGTAGTATGAAAATAGGTTTAGCAAAATCGAGGTCCGCTTTCTAGATAGCAGGAAGACAGAAAGGACACTTTCATGGTCAGCAGAAAACCCTATCAAAACACCATCCAGAAATTCCTTTAAGACTCTAGCATTAACTCATAACACCAGAGTGGCAATTTCCGATCACAAGAGCTTTCCAGACACAGTAACGAAACAGCAGCTGTGAACAGGAACAAAATGCAAAAACACACAAGGACAAAAGTCCAACTTAGCTGGGAGTTGTCTAGTAGCAGGAACAAGCACAGAAGGCTTCTGATTACATTGTTGACCGGCAAGAAACTGACAGAGGAGCAAGGTTATATAGCGACTCCCACATCCTGATAGGAGCAGGTGAACAGAGGGGATGATGCACACAAGTTCAATTCCACAAGTGGCCACCGGGGGAGCCCAGAATCCAATTTCACAACAGTACCCCCCCCTCAAGGAGGGGGCACCGAACCCTCACCAGAACCACCAGGGCGATCAGGATGAGCCCTATGAAAGGCACGGACAAGATCGGAGGCATGAACATCAGAGGCAGTGACCCAAGAATTATCCTCCTGACCGTATCCCTTCCATTTGACCAGATACTGGAGTCTCCGTCTGGAAACACGAGAGTCTAAGATCTTTTCCACAACGTACTCCAACTCACCCTCAACCAACACCGGAGCAGGAGGCTCAACGGAAGGCACAACCGGTACCTCATACCTGCGCAACAATGACCGATGAAAAACATTATGAATCGAAAAGGATGCAGGGAGGTCCAAACGGAAGGACACAGGGTTAAGAATCTCCAATATCTTGTACGGGCCGATGAACCGAGGCTTAAACTTAGGAGAAGAAACCCTCATAGGGACAAAACGAGAAGACAACCACACCAAGTCCCCAACACAAAGCCGAGGACCAACACGACGACGGCGGTTGGCAAAAAGCTGAGTCTTCTCCTGGGAGAACTTCAAATTGTCCACCACCTGCCCCCAAATCTGATGCAACCTCTCCACCACAGCATCCACTCCAGGACAATCCGAAGATTCCACTTGACCGGAGGAAAATCGAGGATGAAACCCCAAATTACAGAAAAACGGGGACACCAAGGTGGCAGAGCTGGCCCGATTATTGAGGGCGAACTCCGCCAAAGGCAAAAAAGCAACCCAATCATCCTGATCCGCAGACACAAAACACCTCAAATATGTCTCCAAGGTCTGATTAGTCCGCTCGGTCTGGCCATTAGTCTGAGGATGGAAAGCAGACGAAAAAGACAAATCTATGCCCATCCTAGCACAGAATGCCCGCCAAAATCTAGACACGAATTGGGTCCCTCTGTCAGAAACGATATTCTCAGGAATACCATGCAAACGAACAACATTTTGAAAAAACAGAGGAACCAACTCGGAAGAAGAAGGCAACTTAGGCAAGGGAACCAGATGGACCATCTTAGAGAAACGGTCACACACCACCCAGATGACAGACATCTTCTGAGAAACAGGCAGATCCGAAATAAAATCCATCGAGATGTGCGTCCAAGGCCTCTTCGGGATAGGCAAGGGCAACAACAATCCACTAGCCCGAGAACAACAAGGCTTGGCCCGAGCACAAACGTCACAAGACTGCACAAAGCCTCGCACATCTCGTGACAGGGAAGGCCACCAGAAGGACCTTGCCACCAAATCCCTGGTACCAAAGATTCCAGGATGACCTGCCAACGCAGAAGAATGAACCTCAGAGATGACTCTACTGGTCCAATCATCAGGAACAAACAGTCTACCAGGTGGGCAACGATCAGGTCTATCCGCCTGAAACTCCTGCAAGGCCCGCCGCAGGTCTGGAGAAACGGCAGACAATATCACTCCATCTTTAAGGATACCTGTGGGCTCAGAATTACCAGGGGAGTCAGGCTCAAAACTCCTAGAAAGGGCATCCGCCTTAACATTCTTAGAACCCGGTAGGTACGACACCACAAAATTAAACCGAGAGAAAAACAACGACCAGCGCGCCTGTCTAGGATTCAGGCGCCTGGCAGACTCAAGGTAAATTAAATTTTTGTGGTCAGTCAATACCACCACCTGATGTCTGGCCCCCTCAAGCCAGTGACGCCACTCCTCAAAAGCCCACTTCATGGCCAAAAGCTCCCGATTCCCAATATCATAATTCCGCTCGGCGGGCGAAAATTTACGGGAAAAAAAAGCACAAGGTCTCATCACGGAGCAGTCGGAACTTCTCTGCGACAACACCGCCCCAGCTCCGATTTCAGAAGCGTCGACCTCAACCTGAAAAGGAAGAGCAACATCAGGCTGACGCAACACTGGGGCGGAAGAAAAGCGGCGCTTGAGCTCCCGAAAGGCCTCCACAGCATCAGGGGACCAATCAGCAACATCAGCACCCTTCTTAGTCAAATCAGTCAATGGTTTTACAACATCAGAAAAACCAGCAATAAATCGACGATAAAAGTTAGCAAAGCCCAAAAATTTCTGAAGACTCTTAAGAGAAGAGGGTTGCGTCCAATCACCAATAGCCTGAACCTTGACAGGATCCATCTCGATGGAAGAGGGGGAAAAAATGTATCCCAAGAAAGAAATCTTTTGAACCCCAAAAACACACTTAGAACCCTTCACACACAAGGAATTAGACCGCAAAACCTGAAAAACCCTCCTGACCTGCTGGACATGAGAGTCCCAGTCATCCGAAAAAATCAGAATATCATCCAGATACACAATCATAAATTTATCCAAATAATCGCGGAAAATGTCATACATAAAGGACTGGAAGACTGAAGGGGCATTTGAAAGACCAAAAGGCATCACCAAATACTCAAAATGGCCCTCGGGCGTATTAAATGCGGTTTTCCACTCATCCCCCTGCTTGATTCGCACCAAATTATACGCCCCACGGAGATCAATCTTAGAGAACCACTTGGCCCCCTTTATACGAGCAAACAAATCAGTAAGCAGTGGTAACGGATATTGATATTTAACCGTGATTTTATTCAAAAGTCGATAATCAATACACGGCCTCAAAGAGCCGTCTTTCTTAGACACAAAGAAAAAAACGGCTCCTAAGGGAGATGACGAAGGACGAATATGTCCCTTTTCCAAGGACTCCTTTATATATTCTCGCATAGCAGCGTGTTCAGGCACAGACAGATTAAATAAACGACCCTTAGGGTATTTACTACCCGGAATCAAGTCTATGGCACAATCGCACTCCCGGTGCGGAGGTAGTGAACCAACCTTGGGTTCTTCAAAAACGTCACGAAAGTCAGACAAGAATTCAGGAATCTCAGAGGGAATAGATGATGAAATGGAAACCAAAGGTACGTCCCCATGAGTTCCTTTACATCCCCAGCTTAACACAGACATAGCTCTCCAGTCGAGGACTGGGTTATGAGATTGCAGCCATGGCAATCCCAGCACCAAAACATCATGTAGATTATACAGCACCAGAAAGCGAATAACCTCCTGGTGATCCGGATTAACACGCATAGTCACTTGTGTCCAGTATTGTGGTTTATTACTAGCCAATGGGGTGGAGTCAATCCCTTTCAGAGGTATCGGAGCCTCCAGTGGCTCCAAATCATACCCACAGCGTTTGGCAAAGGACCAATCCATAAGACTCAAAGCAGTGCCAGAGTCGACATAGGCGTCCGCGGTAATAGATGACAAAGAACAAATCAGGGTCACAGATAGAATAAACTTAGACTGTAAAGTGCTAATTGAAACAGACTTGTCAGGCTTCTTAGTACGCTTAAAGCATGCTGATATAACATGAGTTGAATCACCACAATAGAAGCACAACCCATTTTTTCGTCTAAAATTCTGCCGCTCGCTTCTGGACAGAATTCTATCACATTGCATATTTTCTGGCGTTTTCTCAGTAGACACCGCCAAATGGTGCACAGGTTTGCGCTCCCGCAGACGCCTATCGATCTGAATAGCCATCGTCATGGACTCATTCAGACTCGCAGGCACAGGGAACCCCACCATAACATCCTTAATGGCATCAGAGAGACCTTCTCTGAAAATCGCCGCCAGGGCGCACTCATTCCACTGAGTAAGCACAGACCATTTGCGGAATTTTTGGCAGTATATTTCAGCTTCATCTTGCCCCTGAGACAAGGACATCAAGGCCTTTTCCGCCTGAAGCTCTAAATGAGGTTCCTCATAAAGCAACCCCAAGGCCAGAAAAAACGCATCCACATTGAGCAACGCAGGATCCCCTGGTGCCAATGCAAAAGCCCAGTCTTGAGGGTCGCCCCGGAGCAAGGAAATTACAATCCTGACCTGCTGTGCAGGGTCTCCGGCAGAGCGAGACTTCAGGGACAAAAACAATTTGCAATTATTTTTAAAATTTTGAAAGTGAGATCTATTCCCCGAGAAGAATTCAGGCAAAGGAATTCTAGGCTCAGACATAGGTGCATGAACAACAAAATCTTGCAAATTTTGTACCTTTGTGGCGAGATTATTCAAACCTGTAGCTACACTCTGAAGATCCATTTGAAACAGGTGAACACAGAGCCATTCAAGGATTAGAAGGAGAGAAAGAGAGGAAGGCTGCAGTATAGGCAGACTAGCAAGTGATTCAATTAAGAGCACACTCAGAACTAGAGGAAAAAAAAAAAATTGTAGCAGACTTCTTTTTTCTCTCCTTTCTCAGCCAGTAATTTAACCCTTTTTTGGGCCGGTCAAACTGTCATGATTCTCAATGGCGAGAGAACATAGCCCAGCATATATGAGAACTAGCTCTTGGAAGATGGAAACTATACTGACCATGAACTAAACCTGCCGCACAACTAGAAGTGGCCGGGTAGCATGCCTACGTTTTTTAACCCTAGATGCCCAGCGCCAGCCGGAGAACTACCTAATCCTAGCAGAGGAAAAGACAGTCCTGGCTCACCTCTAGAGAAATTTTCCCAAAAGGCAGACAGAGGCCCCCACATATATTGGCGGTGATTTTAGATGAAATGACAAACGTAGTATGAAAATAGGTTTAGCAAAATCGAGGTCCGCTTTCTAGATAGCAGGAAGACAGAAAGGACACTTTCATGGTCAGCAGAAAACCCTATCAAAACACCATCCAGAAATTCCTTTAAGACTCTAGCATTAACTCATAACACCAGAGTGGCAATTTCCGATCACAAGAACTTTCCAGACACAGTAACGAAACAGCAGCTGTGAACAGGAACAAAATGCAAAAACACACAAGGACAAAAGTCCAACTTAGCTGGGAGTTGTCTAGTAGCAGGAACAAGCACAGAAGGCTTCTGATTACATTGTTGACCGGCAAGAAACTGACAGAGGAGCAAGGTTATATAGCGACTCCCACATCCTGATAGGAGCAGGTGAACAGAGGGGATGATGCACACAAGTTCAATTCCACAAGTGGCCACCGGGGGAGCCCAGAATCCAATTTCACAACAATAACTCTTGTAAATTATGTTTTGCCATTGCATACCCTTGTTTGCATCTTCCTCATCCACTTCATTCCTTGCCTTCCAATAAATCTACCCTTTGTTGTCTGCACCTCATCTTGTGTACGGTAGTCTTCTTGCACCATGGTGGTCCCCCAGCCATCGCTTCATGTGTGTGTATGTGTGAGTGTGTGAGTGTGTGAGTGTGTTTGTGAGAGTGTGTGTGGTGCGTATGGCACATAGAGTGTGTGTGTGTTGTGCGATGGTGTTCCGCTGGTGGTACTGTGCAATAGGTTGGTACCAGCAGAAGTTTCCATATAGAGACACCATCACTTGGGTGTCCCAATATGGCGGTCAGTGAACTTCCTCCGCTTGGAATTCTGGGACACGGTGACATCTGGACAGAACAGGAAATTAAAACATTACAAGGCTATTATATAGATAGATTGTGAGGGCTGAAGTGGGTAGAGGAGACAGGGCACTGTGTGGTGAATGTGGGAGGGTGGGGGTATTGTGGGGGCTGAGAAGGGGGAGAGGGACAGGACACTGGGGGGTGAATGTGAGAGGATAATTGAGGGAGAGGGGACAAGGCACTGGGGTGTGAATGTGAGAGGATAAGGGTATTGTGGGGGCTGAAGTGAGGGAAGTAGGACAGAGAACTGGGGTGAAGTTGAGAGTATGGTGGTATTGTGGGGGCTGAAGTGGGGGAAGGGGACAGGGCACTGGGGGGAGAATGTGAGAGGATGAGGGTATTGTGGGGGCTGAAGTGAGTGAGGGGGACAGGGCACGGGGAGTGAGTGAAAGAATGAGGATATGGTAGGGGCTGAAGTGGGGGAAAGGGAAAGGACACCGGGGTGTGAATGTGAAAGGATGAGGGTATTGTGGGGGCTGAAGTGGAGGAGGGGGACAGGGCACTGAGGGATGAGTGTGAAAGGATAGGGAATTGTGGGGGCTGAAGTGGGGGAGAGTTACAGGGCATGGGGGGTTAATGGAAAGGATGGGGTGTTGTGGGGCTGATGTGGGGGAGGGGGGATAGGGCCCTGGGGGTTGAATTTGAGAGGATGGGGTATTGTGGGGGCTTAAGTGGGGGAGTAGGACAGGGCACTCGGGGTGAATGTGAGAGGATGAGGGTAATGTGGGAGCTGATGTAGATGAGGGGACTGGGCACTTGGGGTGAATGTGAGAGGACGGTGTTATTGTGGGGGCTGAAGTGGGGGAGGGGAGACAGAGCACTGAGGGGTGAATGTGAGAGGATCAGGGTATTGTGGGGGCTGAAGAGAGGAAGTCGGCACTGGGGGGTGAATGTGAGAGGATGGGGATATTGTGGGGGCTGAAGAGGGGGAGACAGGGCACTGGGCGGTGAATGTGAGAGGATGGAGGTATAGTGGGGCTGAAGTGTGGAATGGGGGACAGGGCACTGGAGAGTGAATGTGAGAGAGGGAGGAGGGACAGGGAATTGGGGAGTGAATATGAGACGATGGGGTATTGTGGGGGCTGAAGAGGGGGAGGGGAGACAGGGCGCTGGAGGGTGAATGTGAGAACATGAGGGTATTGTGGGGGCTGAAGTGGGCGAGGGGGGACAGTGCACTTGGAGCTGAATTTCAGAGGAAGCGGATATTGTTGGGGCTGAAGTGGAGGTGGAGAAAGGGGAACAGGGCACTGGGGGGTGAAAGTGAGAGGATGGGGGTATTGTGGGGATTGAAGAGGGGGAGGGGGACAGGGCACTGTGGGGTTGAATGTAAGAGGATGCCGATATTGTGGGGGCTGAAGTGAAGGTGGGGGACAGGTCACTGGGGTGCTGATTATTGTACTGTTTTGTTATGATATCATATGCACTCCATCATATGTAACAGTTCCTGTCTGGGAGGCTGGATATGGGGTGGTCGGGGGCTTTTAATACTTACCAACTGGGTCTTTTACAAGTATTAGTATAACAAGCCCTCATATAGTAACCATGAGCTGCATCACATTTACAGCACCATTCCAGCAATTTTTTTTATTTCACCTCTGGACTGGTGCTTAAAATACAAGACTTCTACCTACTATCCGATACTCACCTTCTGGCGTTTTCATATATTTTCGTTGCTGCTCCGGTCCGTCTCCTGCAGTTTGTGACCTGTCCACTGCTTCAGTGTTTCATGGAGTGGTGAGGAGGTCACTAATATATGTAAGTTTATGGGAGCGTCATGCTGGCCTCGTTCTGGACTCGTTCTGGCCTCATTCTCGCATTGTTCTGGCCTCGTTCTATATCTCTCATAGACATACACTGAGAGCTTGTGACATACAGGTCCTTCTCAAAAAATTAGCATATAGTGTTAAATTTCATTATTTACCATAATGTAATGATTACAATTAAACTTTCATATATTATAGATTCATTATCCACCAACTGAAATTTGTCAGGTCTTTTATTGTTTTAATACTGATGATTTTGGCATACAACTCCTGATAACCCAAAAAACCTGTCTCAATAAATTAGCATATCAAGAAAAGGTTCTCTAAACGACCTATTACCCTAATCTTCTGAATCAACTAATTAACTCTAAACACATGCAAAAGATACCTGAGGCTTTTAAAAACTCCCTGCCTGGTTCATTACTCAAAACCCCCATCATGGGTAAGACTAGCGACCTGACAGATGTCAAGAAGGCCATCATTGACACCCTCAAGCAAGAGGGTAAGACCCAGAAAGAAATTTCTCAACAAATAGGCTGTTCCCAGAGTGCTGTATCAAGGCACCTCAATGGTAAGTCTGTTGGAAGGCAAAAATGTGGCAGAAAACGCTGTACAACGAGAAGAGGTGACCGGACCCTGAGGAAGATTGTGGAGAAGAACCGATTCCAGACCTTGGGGAACCTGAGGAAGCAGTGGACTGAGTCTGGTGTGGAAACATCCAGAGCCACCGTGCACAGGCGTGTGCAGGAAATGGGCTACAGGTGCCGCATTCCCCAGGTAAAGCCACTTTTGAACCATAAACAGCGGCAGAAGCGCCTGACCTGGGCTACAGAGAAGCAGCACTGGACTGTTGCTAAGTGGTCCCAAGTACTTTTTTCTGATGAAAGCAAATTTTGCATGTCATTCGGAAATCAAGGTGCCAGAGTCTGGAGGAAGACTGGGGAGAAGGAAATGCCAAAATGCCTGAAGTCCAGTGTCAAGTACCCACAGTCAGTGATGGTGTGGGGTGCCATGTCAGCTGCTGGTGTTGGTCCACTGTGTTTCATCAAGGGCAGGGTCAATGCAGCTAGCTATCAGGAGATTTTGGAGCACTTCATGCTTCCATCGGCTGAAATGCTTTATGGAGATGAAGATTTCATTTTTCAGCACGACCTGGCACCTGCTCACAGTGCCAAAACCACTGGTAAATGGTTTACTGACCATGGTATTACTGTGCTCAATTGGCCTGCCAACTCTCCTGACCTGAACCCCATAGAGAATCTGTGGGATATTGTGAAGAGAAAGTTGAGAGACGCAAGACCCAACACTCTGGATGAGCTTAAGGCCGCTATTGAAGCATCCTGGGCCTCCATAACATCTCAGCAGTGTCACAGGCTGATTGCCTCCATGCCACGCCGCATTGAAGCAGTCATTTCTGCCAAAGGATTCCCGACCAAGTATTGAGTGCATAACTGAACATTATTATTTGATGGTTTTTTTGTTTGTTATTAAAAAACACTTTTATTTGATTGGACGGGTGAAATATGCTAATTTATTGAGACAGGTTTTTTGGGTTATCAGGAGTTGTATGCCAAAATCATCAGTATTAAAACAATAAAAGACCTGACAAATTTCAGTTGGTGGATAATGAATCTATAATATATGAAAGTTTAATTGTAATCATTACATTATGGTAAATAATGAAATTTAACACTATATGCTAATTTTTTGAGAAGGACCTGTAGCTTCTAACTTCTGGCTAGTCAGAAGCTGCGCTCACAAGATACAGCCGGTGCCAGAAAAATGGTGAAATGCCGGAGGATGAGTATAGGACCAGGTCAGGGGACTTTCCCCTAAAACCCAGTTGGACTGCTGCTTTAATAATTTAATAATAAGTAATTTATTATTATAAAGGTAATTACGGCTTGGAATAAATGTCTGCAGTCACTTTATGTGACTGCAGACTGTCAAATCATGACAGGGAATGCCTGCTGTCATGAGACCTCAACCAATATCACTGGTGTTATCAGGCGGTCATGCGACCCCCATTTGCTGTGTGTACATGTCGGCTAGAAAGGTTTGGCTTCTCTCAGTAAAAGAGAATTGAGAGAAGCTGAGAGAGTGCCACATGAGCGCCTGCTGACATCAGTGATGCTGTGGCCATTGTTACTGTACATGGGGGACTCAGGACATTATTAAATGTCAAATGGGCATAGCGTAGCTATCAGGTGGTAGAGGGTACTGAACCGGCCGTCAGTCAGGGTCAGGGGCGCAGTTACAGCTCCTGCTCTCTATACACAGAGCGATGACTGATACTGTGCCTGCACCGCCCCTATGACTGGAAGAGTGAGGCTGTTGGGAGGAATAAAATTAAAGGGAACCTGTCACCCCCAAAATCGAAGATGAGCTAAGCCCACCAGCATCAGGGGCTTATCCACAGCATTCTGTAATGCTGTAGATAAGCCCCCGATGTATCCTGAAAGATGAGAAAAAGAGGTTAGATTATACTGACCTGGGGGGACAGTCTGATCCGATGGGCGTTGCTGTCCGGTCCGGGCCTCCTATCTTCATAGGATGACATCCTCTTCTTGTCTTCACGCTGCGGCTCCGGCGCAGGCGTACTTTGTCTACCCTGTTGAGGGCAGAGCAAAGAAGAGGACGTCATCGTAAGAAGATGGGAGGCCCCGGACCGGACCACGACACCCATCAAACCGGACAGCAGCGGGACTGCCCCTGGGTGAGTATAATCTAACCTCTTTTTCTCATCTTTCAGGATACATCGAGGGCTTATCTACAGCATTACAGAATTCTGTAGATAAGCCCCTGATGCCGGTGGGCTTAGCTCATCTTCGATTTTGGAGGTGACAGGTTCCCTTTAATTTCCTCCTGGCAGTGAGCAGGCCCTGCACGGTACCAGAACGCTATTAACTATTATACTTTGTTTTGGGGGAGTGGTGGGGACATTCTATGTATAGGGGAGCTCTGCTGACATCATACTTTATGTATGGGAGCTGCGGGCCCTTCATACTGTGTATAAGGGAGCTTTGGGCCCATCACACTGTGTAAAAGGGAGCTGTGGGGGCATTATACTGTGCTTAAGGGAGTGGTTGGCTCATTATAATGTGTACAGGGGAACTGTGGGGGAGATCCAGTGACAGACTGGCCATCGGGCATTTCTGGCAAATGCCAGAAGAGCCGGTCTTTGTAATGGGCCGCTCGATATATCGCCCCCTCCGTATTGCCAGCGGGCATTCCAGAGTTCACTTCAGCAGCCAGCATGCCAGGCAGCATTTGCTTGCCTTGCACACTTCATCGCACCGCACTAGAAAGGAGGAAGTGGGCGGTCTGATGTCCTGATCACTAGCGCTACAGTGAGGTAACATACAAACAGGATGGGGGACTACGCTGTGCTGCTCCGGCCATGCCTCCCACTGCAGCTTGTGGGACATCAGACTGCCCACTTCCTCCTGTCTAAATGAAAGTATTTACAAAGCACTGAAGATGTCTCTGATGGCAGTGACAGAACATAGGGAGACTGCAGCAGGAAGTCTCTGTGCAATCGGGAACAGGGACGGAGGATGGGTAGCTCTCTACTCATGGTGCCACTGGTTGGGTGGCGGTGCAAACATTTTTCTATACACTGATATTTTTTTTGCCGTGCTGGGTTCAGCCATTCAAAAAGGGGGCGTGCCGTGCTGGAGAAGAACACTGGCCAATGAGCAGTGCTCCCAGGGACAGATAGAGAAGCAGCTCAATTCTGCATGGTTTCATCTTCTCCTGCTCTGGTCCACAGCCCCGACAGAGAAGGAGAGAGCAGGGGAGTTGCTGGGAAAAGTGCTTGCTGTGAGCAGAAGGATCTGCACATGTACACTACCAGTCAAAAGTTAGGGTCACTTAGAAATTTCCTTATTTTTGAAAGAAAAGCACAGTTTTTTCCAATGAAGCTAACATTTAATGATTCAGAAGTACACTCTATACATTGTTAATGTGGTAAATGACTATTCTAGCTGCAAACGTCTGGTTTATAATACAATATCTTCATAGGTGTTGTGGTGCAGTGATCCACGTTACAGCCAGGGGACACTGTGTGTGCGCTTCAAGATGCGCTTGGAGGCATAAATGTCATGTGACAAAGTCCGGCATTGTGGTGAATGGCCGATATGTGTGTCGCAGAGGAGGAGACTCTGCGCTGCCAACCTGAAGCGATGTGGTGTTCTGGGACCTATAGTCCCACAAGTATTTTGTACACTTATAATGGGAGGTTGGCAGGGCTAGTTATGTGAGATGGGCGGGACAAACTAGCTACACACACACCCACACTCCCACCCAGGGGAGTGGTTACACCTAGATAATGTGACCAGGGTGTGGGTCACATGGTTCCTGTGTGTTCTGAGTGAGTAGACCTGAATGGTCTATAGGCTGAAAGGTCCTGGAGAACCTGTGTTGGAAGACCTGGGAGGAGGCTTCCTGAAGAGCACATGGTAGGGCTTTGGACCTGTTGGCCTGGGGTGTTGGACTAATGTCCTGAACAGCACCTGGACAGGCCACATGCCTCTGTGTTGGATGGTCCCAGGTGGGATGGACGTCCTGAAGAGCACAGTATGATCATGGTTCTGAGTCTGTGGACCTGGACAATCGGTGTTGGGGAAGCTACCGTCCTTTGGTGGGTCTGGACTGTCTAAGGTGTGCCGGCCAGGCAAGTTGGTGATCCCCGTGAGGCAGCTTTTCCCAGAAGAGTGGACTGATAAGGAGTCAGCGGGTGGAGCAGGAGCTCCCGTAAGGTACCTCCATAGACTGTTGGTGCTTGTTATGTTCTACGAACTGTGTGGTAACCCACAGCAACTGGTCAGGAGAGGACCAGCGTGATTAGTTGCAGTAAATGGATAACGTGTGGCTAATGAGTTAAAGCCATATCATGTAAAGTTAAATGGACTATGTGTAACCTGATTTACGATGCGGTTTATGACAAGGCAATAAACCGTATGGACTGATTTGTGTGCAAAAATCGTGCCTGAGTGCTTGAATCCCGTGCCAAGCACGTGTCCCCAAGACCCGAAGTAAGGGAAACGCTACAGTGTATAGAGGCCCATTTCCCACAACCATCACTCCATTGTTCTTATGGTACTTTGTGTTTATTAACTATGTAAGAAGGCTAATGGTTGGCTAGAATACTCTTGAAAACCCATGTGCAAGTATGTTAGCACAGCTAAAAACAGTTTGGCTGATTAGAGAACCTATAAACCTGACCTTCCTTTGAGCTAGTTGAGAATCTGGAGCATTACATTTGTTGGTTCCATTAAACTCTGAAAATGGCCAGAAAAAAAGAACTTTCATGTGAAACTCGACAGTCTATTCTTGTTCTTTGAAATGAAGGCTATTCCATGCGAGAGATTGCCAAGAAACTGAAGATTTCCTACAACGGTGTGTGCTACTCCCTTCAGAGGAGAGGACAAACAGGCTCTAACCAGAGTAGAAAGAGAAGAGGGAGGCCCCACTGCACAACTGAGCAACAAGACAAGTACATTAGAGTCTGCAGTTTGAGAAATCGACGCTTAACAAGTCCTCAACTGGCAACTTCATTAAATAGTACGCCAGTGTCAATGTCTACAGTGAAGAGGCGACTCCGGGATGCTAGCCTTCAGGGCAGAGTGGCAAAGAAAAAGCCATATCTGAGACTGGCTGATAAAAGAAAAAGATTAATATGGGCAAAAGAACACAGATATTGGACAGAGGAAGAATGGAAAAAAGTGTTATGAACAGACGAATCCAAGTTTGAGTTGTTTGGATCACACAGAAGAACATTTGTGAGATGCATAACAACTGAAAAGATGCTGAAAGAGTGTCTGTCGCCATCTGTCAAGCATGGTGGAGGTAATGTGATGGTCTGGGATTGCTTTGGTGCTGGTAAAGTGGGACATTTGTACAAGGTAAAAAGGATTTTGAATAAGGAAGGCTTTCACTCCATTTTGCAACACCATGCCAGGACAATGACCGAACGCACACCTCCAAATTATGCAAGAACTATTTAGGGAAGAAACAGGCAGCTGGTATTCTATCTGTAATGGAGTGGCCAGCGCAGTCACCAGATCTCAACCCCACTGAGCTGTTGTGGGAGCAGCTTGACCGCATGGTACACAAAAAGTGTCCATCAAGCGAAACCAACTTGTGGGTGGGGCTTCTGGAAGCATGGGGTGAAATTTCTCCAGATTACCTCAGCAAATTAACTGCTAGAATGCCAAAAGTCTGCAATGCTGTAATTGCTGCAAAGGGAGCATTCTTTGACTAAAGCAAAGTTTGAAGGAGAAAATTATTCTTTCAAATAAAAATCTTTTTTTCGAACCTTGTCAATGTCTGGACTAGATTTTCAATTCATTTGGCAACTCATTTGACTAATAAAAGTATGAGTTTTCATGGAAAACACAAAATTGTCTGGGTGACCCTAAACTTTTGAACAGTAGTGTATATCAGCCTCTCCTGCAGCACAGAGGAGTGTGTGTTGTGTGTGAAGTATCTGTAGTGTGTGTGTGTGTTACTTGCGTGTGAAGTATCTGTAGTGTGTGTATGTTTACTTGTGTGTGAAGTATCTGTAGTGTTTATGTGTGTGTGTTGTTTGTGTGTGAGGTATCTGTAGTGTGTGTGAAGTATCTGTAGTGTGTGTGTGTGTGTGTGTGTGTGTGTGTGTGTGAAGTATCTGTAGTGTGTGTGTGAGTGATATCTGTAGTGTGTGTATGTTTCTTGTGTGTGAAGTACAGTATCTGAGGTGTGTGTATGTTACTTGTGTGTGAAGTATCTGTAGTGTTTATGTGCATTACTTATGTGTGAGGTATCTGTAGTGTGTGTGTGTGTGTTTGTGTGTGTGTGTGTGTGTGGTAGACTGCGGAGACCCCAACCAAAACTCACCATAATCCCTCCAACACATAACCCTTAGACATACCAATAAAACCAAGACACTAAATTGATGGGTGAAGGTTGGTCAGCTTTATTAAAGCATTTCTTATAACTGTTAACATATTTTAAACACTTAGAACGGCACATGAATTAATTAACCACGCTCGCCGCCAAATGCCCTGTAGTCTATTCACAGGCAGGTCAGCTGACGAGCCATACCCATGTGTCCTTTCTTTCATTCCCGCCACAGAAGGATCATGTGTTCCTACACATGACTCCGACCCCCACCCATCAATAACAAGGCTTGCTCAATTCCATCCTGTAGCCCCGATAGAAAAATATTGAGCCCTATATCTGTAAGATGCACACCGTCCGGTCTTAGCAACGATCTATTGTCCCCTTCCAACTGCTTGTGTCTTACCACCACACCAAACCTTTCTCTTACAAATTTCGATATCCTGGAATTGATTGTCCTCCTGGTGCGCTCTACGGCTATGCCATCTCTGGCCCCTTGCCAGACTGCCCGGGGAACCATTTCAGACCAGACAATTATGAGTTCCTGAAAGAAAGTGTGGAAACGTGCTATGTCGAACCTCATCATTGTCATTAATTCAGCAATTTTGTAGGAGCAAAGGTCATTGCCACCAGAGTGCAGAACCAACACCACCGGCCCCCTGGCTTCTCTTGCTATGTCCACTACTTCGGGCAAAACTTGCGGCCATTGTAAACCTCGTATACCCCGCCACGAAAAATTCAGGCCTTGAAAACCCAGGTTCCTACTGCCTGGGCGACACTCAGCCCTTTGACTTGCCCAAAATATGTAGGAGTGGCCTAACAGCCAGACTGTTGGACTGCCAGCACCTGCAAATAAAGATGACAGTATTAATTTAATAGATCTGGCCGGATATACCTATAAAAACAAGCTGAACGCCATCTGCCGATCCTCTGAACCTCGGAGTCGGGCAAACCTGCTTTGGTGGTCTCCGTTCCTGCGCCAATTCAACATGAATGAGTCCCATAATCCCAAATCGATACCCCTGATGCAGTCAAACACTTACCAAATAATGCTTGAAATTGAAACCTCGTCAACGGTGAACCGTCCAGATGAGACAGGAAAAACTTGTAACCTCCAAGTAAGCATTAATCAATCGAAACGGACAATGCCCTTCGTGCGGGTATATTAGCAACCATGTACCTCTACCGGCTGGATCTGTTTTAGACTTACGAAGGCAAAGGCGTATTACCTCCTTCACTAATACAACATCCTCAAATAATAACCCCCCTTTTTGACTACTCTTCGACTGGGGGACGAGCTCGCTAATACGAAGCACTCCGAAGAAAGCTAAATCAAATGCAGCCGATATTAACAGCAACTCAAATTGGGAAATGCATATAAAATTTGAGACTAAGGAGATTCGGCTTAGGAGAACTAAGGAAACAGGGCGCCTGCATTCATGACTCGGTTGCCCCGCTTCCACCCTTTCATCGCCTGTCTGATGAGAAATGCTTTTGTCACATCGACCCATCCTAATAACTGAAAATAAAATGCTAGGCCAGATAGATGCTGCTGTGCTGATGTACCCGATATGCCCCTGCTTCGAAGCTGACTAATAAATTCAACAGTAACCTGCAATCTGCATTGGTCAGACGCGTGTACTGGCCTACCTCCTATCAATAAACACCACTCTTCAAATGCCTTACCATAAGACTGCCAGGTCGATGGGGCAATTGAAGACCAGCGGCATCAGCTGTTCGCCATTGCGTCCCAAAGGGAAGGAGGGCAAGGCAAACCTTACAAGTGTGCATTGGGAAAACTGAAGACCTGCCAATCAAAATGTGTTAACATGTCAGCCAGCATTTCACCTGAATCCATCATTAGTTGTGCCCGGGGCCATATATTAAAATTAAGACATAGAAGAGCCAGACGACGGAAAAGGCATAAAACTGAAAGGGACGTAGACGACATGAAATTTATGCAAAGCGCGGTTTTGGGGTTTTTGGTCTGAAAATCAATCTTTTTGTTAGCTAAACTGTCACACCAGAGCCCAACCGACACAACAATTGGAAACAGTACACAGAAAACGGGATCATGACAAATGCCTAGAATTTCCCAGGATGACAGCCAACTGTCTCTACACCATTGATTACCAAAAATCGCTAAAAAACCTGAAGATTCTTTTGCGTTTGTGAATAACTTTAAATCCTGACTTGTCAATTCTTTTGGCATAAAGCACGTGTGACAATTGTATGACCGCAAGAAGGACTCCCAAACCTCAAGGTCCGCTCACATGGACCTGGTGACACGCAATCTATGACTTGGCTGTGAAACCCCTCTCATTGCCAAAGACAATCTCCGAGAAAAAACTCTGCCGACAGGTATAACTCTGCAAGCAAAAACTAGCAAACCTAAAAGCGATTGCATTTGTTCCAGTGTTACTTTTCGCACTGAGCTAAAACCTTAAATTAAACTCAACGTTTTTTGAATTTTGTCAGCTGGTAGGCGAAATACCATTGCAACAGTGTCAATTTCTATGCCCAAAAATGTCAAGGTTTGAACGGGACCAATCGTTTTTTCCCCAGATAAAGGTATACCGAAATCATACGCTATTGTTTTAAATTTGTTGATTAATGTTTGGCATAGATCAGAATTTTCAGGAACAACAAAAAGAAAATCATCCAGGTAGTGCGTAACAGCGCTACAGCCTGTCTCAAACCGTACTACCCAATCCAGAAAAGAGCTAAAAAGTTCAAAATAGTAGCAAGAGATAGAACAGCCCATTGGGAGGCACATATCATAGTAGTAATTGTCATCTACTTGACAGCCTAAAAGGTGAAAGCAATCAGGATGTACTGGTAACAAGCAAAATGCGGAGTCAATATCTGCTTTTGCTAGCCAGGCCCTAGGGCCCGCATCCCATGCCATGGCTACTGCTCTGTCAAACGATGCGTATGATACTGAAGCATCCTCCAGCAAAATACCATCATTGACAGAATTACCTCTAGGATAAGACAGGTAATTGCAGCGCCCCAGAGTTCTGGTCGTTGCAGTACTGTGGATCCGCCACTATGGGGAGCCATGGTGCGTTCGATGGCACTGAAGGAGTTCATCTGACCAGGTATCACAGACACCAATATGTTTCACAGCAGGGCCTCCGGGGGGAGCTAAGGGTGCTATTCATTAGGCCACTCCCCACCATAGTGGGTAAACTGGGGGTCAGGCAGGAAGTTAGAAGAGAAAGCTGACTGGATTGGACGAAGCAACACCTGGTGGCAGAGGGTGTTGTGGAGGAAGAGACAGTAGGGTCTCTGTCAGGGGTGGGATCCTGACAGAGGCTTGGCATTGAAAAGAACGTAACGGGTCCGCGCCAGCTCCGGGAAGCGGCGGGACCCAAGAAAGGACTAGAAGCGAGATAGATTGTGCTGAGTGAGAAACGAGATCAAGCAATAGGAGAATACCAGTAGGGGTCATGCTGTAAGACCGGAGCAACACCCTACTGAGGCGCATTACCGGTGGCCGGAACGCCGAGGGAGTGGAATAACATTCAGCTTCAAGCAATACTCCAAACAGCGGCAGGGCAGTCAGTCTCAGGCGGGCTGTCTCACCTAAATCACCTATGAAGTCTTGGGAGGCAATTGCGGGAGAGGGGCGACTCTAGGGTCCCGGAAGAACTCCAGGCCTACCCGACAAACGGGTGCCGTTCTAACTGTGACATCAGGAAGGGACGGATGATTAGCAGAAGATCAGTTAATCGAGTTGTTGTGAGGGAACTTAAGAAACAGACACAACAGTTGTGGGGTACTTTCCATAAGCATAGCAGGGAAGGACTACAACACATAGCGCTAAGAAGGAAGGCACCGATTTCCACCTGTGAAGAGAACTCTGGAGGTGCCATTGGACCGGCCGGACTTGCGCAGCCTGGTGAACCGTATTCTGGACTGAGGACCCAGAGATCTTCAGTAAAGAGGTAAAGAGACTGCAACCTGGTGTCCTCGTTATTTACCGCGACCTGCACCCCACAACTACACCGTTACAACACCACTTATTGCACCGGACGTCCCCCACTGACAGACAGGGCCACAGACCGGGTCTAGCCACCGTGACAACCCCAGGACTGAGATCCCAGAGGCCCGGCTCCGGGTACCCCTCGGCCCTGCGGCGGTGTGGGGGCGCTCCATAATGAATTATTCAAAACGTGCCAGGTTCTTTTTTAGGGATAACTCCTAATGGAGAAACCCTAAGATTTGGAAAAGGCGGGGCTAAAAAAGGCCAGACATTCTACCTAATGCTACCTCTTTCGCAATCTTTTCTCAAAGAATTTCCGGACGTGCAGCTGCGGATTTCAAATTATTTGAAAGGGATATTGCACGCTGAAGTTTAAACGAAATGAAGAAACCATACATGAAGCCAAAACGTATTTGCCCAGCCGCATCTTTTTTATGGTACCGATTTAGCCACGGGCCCATCGCAATTACATTCACTGGAGTCCTTGCGATCGGTTTGCTGTGGTTTGGATGGTAATTTTCCTGCCGGGCGAGGACACTTTGCAGCGGGGTGAGCTCCCCCGCATGCAGAGCATTCATGCTTGAACTTGCACATGCCGTAGAATCGGCAATGCCCTTCATTAAACAGCCATCAGGCTCCAGGTCTACGCACGACCACTGAATTGGTGCCTGTTGATGTGTGTCCAGTAGTCGGTGCTGAAAAGGGGGGCTGTTTTTGAGATAACATAAGGCGCAGCCAAACATCCGTCACTTTAACCCCCCCATCCAATTTCTGGTTGGAGACCCAGGTGCCTCCAAAAATTCCTCGTCGTAGCGCCACCAAGTAGTACCCCCATGCACCCTGTAGGAATGTCCTGATAGATGAATAATTCAGAACAGTGTTCAGGGTGCTTCTGACCCATAATGCAACCTAAGACAGCGAAAGCTGTCTTAGCCACTTTTTGCTTAACCCTATCAAAACCCCTCTCTGCTGGCCATCTTTGCTTATCGACCGTATGCTGATCTACTGATATCAAGGACCAAATATCGATATATTCATTTTTCCAGATCTTAATTTTTGTATCCTCATCTAAATGAGAACCAAGCGCGCTAACCCCACAATAAAAAGTGTCTTTGTGCACACTAGCCAATGAGTTAATTTTCGCATCATCCTTTGCCGAACAATTCACCCTAGGTATCTGTTCCATCATTGCTTTAAGTACAGATACTAAAGTATTACCATCGTTAAAATTAACACTTGACTCACCGGAACCAGCAGCTGGAGGAGGGACTCGCATAGATGGAGGAACTCCGGCTCCAGAGTATGCAGAGGCAAGGTTAAGACCCTGGCTTGAAACCTCCGGAGGTGCGCTCAGCTCAACTAGGTTGTAAGCCCTCAATGTTGCCCTTGACTCCCTTCTGTCTCGAGGAGGGCCAGACACCCAAATGGGGCTCGCAGACGCGCTGGACATCTCAGATGAAAATGACGGTGAGCGTCGCCTCGAGGACCGAGACTTAACAAATCTACGAGATCTAGATCTTCTATGTGAGTGGGTGGAACGCCTCTTATGTTATTCTGATGTGCGGTGGCTACGGTGTGAATGAAGAGGGATATGAGTATGACCTACGGCGCCTACGCCTGTCATGCATTCCTCCATGTGAGTGTGTAACTTGAGCATGAGTCACTGAGGTACCGTCAGTAGGCAGTTTTGCACCTACAGGGGTAGTAACAACGGTGGGTAAAATCTGTGTCTGAGACTGGCTGTCAAATAAAAAGGGGGCAGATGGGGTTATAGCCTTCAAATGCTGACCAACTTGTGTAGGGGCTATAAAGTGCTGTATAACTCCTGTTGCAGATATCATATCCTGTGCAAGGGTTATACTTTTCTGTAAGACACCTGCTGGGGCATTTTTATGTATGTCAGGCAAGTGAATACTTGGCTCTCCTTAGGAACCTGATGAGTGAGTGCTATTCCTGCCCCCCATGGCAGCTACCACAGGCACTGGGCTGAAGTATGGACCCTCAGTTTGTGAAGCCGCTACGACCGTGGCATTATCAGGGCTCCTGCGTACCTGCTGAGGCTGCCAGGGGAGAGCAGGAGAGGGTAATGGTGTGGTAGAAGCAGGGTTCCTGCTACTGAGCTGCGCGAGTGCTGCAGCTGACAAACTTGAGGGCGGGAGTTTTGTGGGCGGGCCTTTTTTTGTCATGGTGCCAACGTGAGCTTCCTGTCAGAACAGGAGAGCTCTCTCTGAGGCACGCAGGAGGGCTGGAATGCAGCGCGGACCGCCTGCCTCCTTGCCTGGCACCCCCCGCCGCTTCCCTGTAAGTATTTACCAGCGGGACCAGGGGCTCCACCACTGGTGTGTTGCGGGAGATGGCAGCTGTCGGGGGTTGCGCTAAAAGTGCTCCCAATGGGCTGGGGAGGTGAACTCTGAGCCAAGCGACCAAAGCAGTCAGCCATTGCTCACCCTCCCTTTCGAACCTGGACCGCAGGGCCTCCAGCAAAGGGTTTGCCATGCTCCTTCCAGACAGCGCCACAAGCACCTCCGGGACCAGTTCACAGATGAGGGGGGGAGAGAAGGGTATGACATCCTTTTATAACCCCAGAAAAAAGGGGAGGGGGCGGTTAAACAACATGACATTTTGATTGGCTCCCAACTTGTTAAGCACCGCCCCTTTACATATTAATAAGTGCGGAGGGATTCCTAACATTGCCATGGTAACCAAAAGGTGGGGGGACTCCGCAGTGAGAGGCACTATTCTTAATCAGTGCCGTGCCTGCCATCTGTAGTGTGTGAGGTATCTGCAGTGTGTGTGTGTGTACACACTTGTCCAGCATGCATAAGAGGCATGATGAGTCCAGTGCCTCTCACTCCAGCACATCTCCTCATCAAGCCCTGAATAAATAGAAATGGTCTGACTCTTGATGAATCAGGGCCATAGTAGCTGCTGTCTTGCCTTAAAGGGGTTGACCACTATGCATACAACCCCTTCTTATCCATATGTTTCATTGAGTACAATATTATTCCCTACTAGCTGAAGAGCCCGGCATTGCCTGGGCATAGTAAATATCTGTGGTTAGTTATAGCACCTCACTTCTCTTATTTTCCCATCACGCCTCTCATTTTCCCCCTCACATCTGTCATTTTCCCCCTCACATCTCTAATTTACTCCCTCACACCTCTCATTTTCCCCCTCACTCATCTTATTTTCCCCCTCACTCCTCTCATTCCCCCCTAACACTTGTCATTTCGACCTCACATCTGTCATTTTCCGATCACTCCACTATTTTCCCTCACTCCTCTCATTTTGCACTCACACCTCTCATTTTCACCTCAGTATATACAAGTTTATCATCTCCCTTATATATAGTATACACCTGTATGTCATCTCCTGTATATAGTATATACCTGTATGTCATCTCCCCTGTATATAGTATATACCTGCTGTGTGTCATCTCCCCTGTATATAGTATATACCTGTATGTCATCTCCTCCTATATATAGTATATACCTGTATGTAATCTCCTCCTGTATATAGTATATACCTGTGTGTCATCTCACCTATATATAGTATATATCTGTGTGTCATCTCCTCCTGTATATAGTATATACCTGTTTGTCATCTCCTCCTATACATAGCATATACCTGTATGTCATCTCCTCCTGTATATACTATATACCTGTAGGTAATCTGCTCCTGTATATAGTATATACCTGTGTGTCATCTCCTCCTGTATATAGTATATACCTGTATGTCATCTCCTCCTGTATGTAGTATGTACCTGTATGTCATCTCCTCCTCTATATAGTATATACCTGTGTGTCATCTCCTCCTGTATATAGTATATACCTGTGTGTCATCTCCCCTGTAAATAGTATATACCTGTGTGTCATCTCCTCCTGTATATAGTATATACCTGTATGTCATCTCCTCCTGTATACAGTATATACCTGTATGTCATCTCCTCCTGTATATAGTATATACCTGCGTGTCATCTTCTCCTGTATTAGACCTCGTTCACACGTTATTTGGTCAGTATTTTTACCTCAGTATTTGTAAGCTAAAATGGCAGCCTGATAAATCCCCAGCCAACAGTAAGCCCACCCCCTGGCAGTATATATTAGCTCACACATACACATAATAGACTGGTCATGTGACTGACAGCTGCCAGATTCCTATATGGTACATTTGTTGGTCTTGTAGTTTGTCTGCTTATTAATCAGATTTTTATTTTTGAAGGATAATACCAGACTTGTGTGTGTTTTAGGGTGAGTTTCGTTTGTCAAGTTGTGTGTGTTGAGTTGCGTGTGGCGACATGCATGTAGGGACTTTTGTGAGATGAGTTTTGTGTGGCGACATGCGTGTAGCAATTTTTTGTGTGTCGAGTTGCATGTGACAGGTTAGTGTAGCAAGTTGTGTGCAGCAAGTTTTGCGCATGGCGAGTTTTGCGCGTGGCGAGTTTTATGTGTGGTGCCTTTTGAGTATGTGCAAGTTTTGTGTGAGGCAACTTTTGCATGTGTTGCAACTTTTGTGCATGTGGCAATTTTTCTGCGTGTGGCAATTTTTCTGCGTGTGCAAGTTTTGCGTGTGGCGAGTTTTCCATGAGGTGAGTTTTGCACGTGTGGCGAGTTTTGCATGTGGAGAGTTTTGCGCGTGGCGAGTTTTGAGCGGCGACTTTTGTGTTTCTACTTTTATGTGGCGAGGTTGGTGTATGTGTGGTGAAATGTGCGCTGAGGGTGGTATATGTGTTCGAGCACGTGGTAGTGTGTGGCGCATTTTGTGTGTGTGTTCATATCCCCGTGGTGGTGTGGTGATTATCCCATGTTGGGGCCCCACCTTAGCAACTGTACAGTATATACTCTTTGGCGCCATCGCTGTCATTCTTTAAGTCCCCCTTGTTCACATCTGGCAGCTGTTAATTTGCCTCCAACACTTTTCCTTTCATTTTTTCCCCATTATGCAGATAGGGGCAAAATTGTTTGGTGAATTGGAAAGCGCGGGGTTAAAATTTCACCTCACAACATAGCCTATGACGCTCTCGGGGTCCAGACGTGTGACTGTGCAAAATTTTGTGGCTGTAGCTGCGACGGTTCAGATGCCAATCCCGGACATACATACATACATACATACACACATACACACATTCAGCTTTATATATTAGATAGTCACCTCTGGTGCGAGCGCCTTACAGTGGTGTTGGCACTGGCTCTACCTGGGATGGTGTGACATTGTTATGTCATATGATCTCTCAGACTCTGGCCAATCAGCTCTGACTATATTCTCCTCTCCTACGGACATAATTGACATCCGGAGGAAGTGAAAGGGCAGCCATAGCTCTCACTTCCTCTGGATGCCTGATTTGTCTGCAGAAGAGGAGACCACAGCCAGTGCTGATTGTCCTCAGGGATTATGTGACATAATGTCTCATGATACCAGGGAGATCCAGTGCCGACACCCCTGGAACGGTACCAGCACCGAAGGTGATTACAGGTGATATTATACTGGAGAAACAGAGATTCAGAAGGAGTTGTCTCAGTAGTGGACAATACTTTCAAAGGGAGTTTGTCATGTCAAAAACATGCTGTTAACATAGATATGGGTTTAACCTGCAGGTTAATAGCATTCTAAAGATGCCCTGCCGCCAGAAGGAAATTAACTTTATTACACTGAGTTTCAGTCATAGAGGTGCGCCTTCAGTCACCGCTTCATACATAGTGATCGGCAGCTGTAACCGTGCCCCGGCACTGACTGACCGCCGGCTCTGTACTGATGCACTGCTGAGCCGGTTATCAGTCAGTGCTGAGGGCTATGTACTGAGTGGTGACTGAAGCCGCACCTGCCGTGTCTCTGTGACTGAAAGCTGGAGGCCTCTGGGACCAATAAAGTTCAAATTAACCCCATATTTGTAGGGTTAATAGCACTTAGGATGCGACAGGTCCAATATAAAGTGGTTGTGCCCCCAGTGTGTTGAATAAAATACAAGCGTACTTACTTCAGGACCAGCGCAGATGTCATGACACTGTTTATGGCACAAGAGCAGCTTGTTATCATCAAACCATAATATGAAGGCTGTGGATCATCAACGTCCTCTGATAGTCTGCAGTGCTTATGTCACATAAACAATGTCATGAGATTGCTGGGGGACACAGCGCTCAGAATGGCGGAGTGTCACCTGTCCAAGTGGTAAGAAGGCATTTTTTATTTTATTGCGTACACTAGGAGCATTCAGAGGGGGCTGTCTTCAAGTGAACAATCTAATGTAGAAGCAATGCATTTGGACTGATCAGTGCTGTATTTTTAGCAGGCCATCTGTATTGAACTGGTGTCTATTCGCCCTATGGCCATTGCAGCTTACATATGTAAAGTGGTTTAACACATTGGATTGGTGTAACAAATAAAGCAAAAAAGTAGGCACTAAGGGTATGTGCACACGTCCGGATTTCTTGCAGAAATTTCCTGAAGAAAACCGGAAATTTTCTGCAAGAAATCCGGATTTTTTTTTTTGCGTTTTTTTTTCTGTTTTTTTCGCGTTTTTTTAGCATTCTGCAAGCGTAATTAGCTTGCAGAATGCTAAAGTTTTCCAAGCGATCTGTAGCATCGCTTGGAAAACTGACTGACAAGTTGGTCACACTTGTCAAACATAGTGTTTGACAAGTGTGACCAACTTTTTACTATAGATGCTGCCTATGCAGCATCTATAGTAAAAGATAGAATGTTTAAAAATAATAAAAAAAATAAAAAAAATGGTTATACTCACCTGCAGGTGTCCGTACCTATAGATGCCGTTGTGGTTCAGGACCTTCCATGACGTCGCGGTCACGTGAGCGGTCACATGACCGGTCTCGACCAATCACAAGACAGTGACGTCATCGCAGGTCCTTCACCGCACACCAGCTTTAGAAACCGAAGCGGCAGCATGCAGCGGAGAGGCGGGAAGACATCGAAGGTGAGTATAGGACTATTTTTTATTTTAATTCTTTTTTTTACCAATTATATGGTGCCCAGTCCGTGGAGGAGAGTCTCCTCTCCTCCACCCTGGGTACCAACCGCACATAATCTGCTTACTTCCCGCATGGTGTGCACAGCCCCGTGCGGGAAGTAAGCAGATCAATGGACTCCTAGGTGTGCGGAATCCCCTGCAATTCTGCATTTTAATGAACATGTTGCTTTTTTTTCCGCGATGCAATTTTTTCGCGGAAAAAAAGGCTACATTTGCACAAAAAATGCGGAATACACTGAAAATAATGGGAGGCATATGTTAGCGTTTTTTTCGCGTTTTTATAGCGAAAAAAACGCGAAAAATACTGAACGTGTTCACATGGCATAAGGGTATGTGCACACGTCCAAATTTCTTGCAGAAATTTCCTGAAGAAAAACTGAAATTTTCTGCAAGAAATCCGGATTTTTTTTTTTTGCGTTTTTTTTCCGTTTTTTTAGCATTCTGCAAGCGTAATTAGCTTGCAGAATGCTAAAGTTTTCCAAGCGATCTGTAGCATCGCTTGGAAAACTGACTGACAGGTTGGTCACACTTGTCAAACATAGCGTTTGACAAGTGTGACCAACTTTTTACTATAGATGCAGCCTATGCAGCATCTATAGTAAAAGATAGAATGTTTAAAAATAATTAAAAAAATTAAAAAAATGGTTATACTCACCTGCAGGCGTCCGTTCCTATAGATGTCGTTGTGGTTCAGGACCTTCCATGACGCCGCGGTCACGTGAGCGGTCACATGACCGGTCTCGACCAATCACAAGACAGTGACGTCATCGCAGGTCCTTCACCACAGACCAGCTTTAGAAACCGAAGCGGCAGCATGCAGCGGAGAGGCGGGAAGACATCGAAGGTGAGTATAGGACTATTTTTTATTTTAATTCTTTTTTTTACCAATTATATGGTGCCCAGTCCGTGGAGGAGAGTCTCCTCTCCTCCACCCTGGGTACCAACCGCACATAATCTGCTTACTTCCCGCATGGTGTGCACAGCCCCGTGCGGGAAGTAAGCAGATCAATGCACTCCTAGGTGTGCGGAATCCCCTGCAATTCCGCATTTTAATGAACATGTTGCTTTTTTTGCTGATAGAACAAGAAAAGTAGCCACCCATGAAAACTGCACACCACCAATGAATAGTGAAAAAAGGAACAGCTTTATTGGTAAACAATGATTAAAAACAGAATAAAAACATGAAAAATACCCATATCCACCCATATGTCTGCTCAAAATACATACAAAGAGTATAAATATGCATGAAAATATCCATCATAACAAACAGCCACCTGGCATAGACAAAGGGCTGCAATACTAACAAAGAAATATATAAATATTACAGTACAATGCTAAATCCGATAACCAAACAATAGCCAGATATTGCTACGGAGAATATATAACGCAGTGGTCCATAAACCCCTGTAGGTGATAATCTCAGCCTAGTCAAACAAGGCCCCAAGCACCATGAATGGTGGCCCACAATGTGAGACAATGCTCACGGTGAGTGACAATACCCCAAAACCTAGGCAAGTAAGAGACCAAAATGCACATAGAAAATATCACCAAATAAACCTACAGGTGAGTATGGAAGCCTGAGTAGCCGGTGGCAAGAGCAGAGCAACAGGGTGGAGGGACCCAACGCGTGTCGCGGCGTCAAAGAGCCGCTTCGTCAGGGGAAGTTGCTTTTTTTTCCGCGATGCGATTTTTTCGCGGAAAAAAAGGCTACATTTGCACAAAAAATGCGGAATACACTGAAAATAATGGGAGGCATATGTTAGCGTTTTTTTCGCGTTTTTATTACGTTTTTATAGCGAAAAAACGCGAAAAAAACGCGAAAAATACTGAACGTGTGCACATGGCCTAACTGTCAGTGCTCTACTATTTGATTCTACGACACTCGTATGTGGGCTGGTGAATTTTTATTTGTGCCATGGCTGCTTTTTGGTCCCAGTCCGGCCCTGGGGAGATCACACTGTATGTATGGGAGCTGTGGGCCCATCATACTGTGTAAAAGGCAGCTGTGGGCCCACCATACTGTGTATAGGGTAGCTGTGGGGGCTTTATACTATGTATAAGGGAACAGGGGGACTGTGAGGGACATCATACTGTATGTACAGGAGCTGTGGGCCCACCATACTGTGTATAGGGGAGCTGTGAAGGCATTATACTGTGCATAAGGGAGCTGTTGGCCAATTATAATGTATATAGTTGAGCTCTGGGGGACATAATACTCTCTATAGTGGAACTCTGTCAGCATTATACTGTGTATTGGGGAGCTTTGGGCTCACCATACTGTGTATAGGAGAGCAGTGGGCTCATCATACTGTGTAGAGGGGAGCTTTGGGCTCATTATACTGTGTATAGGGGAGCAGTGGGGACATCATTCGGTGTATAGGGAAGTTGTGTGATCATCATACTATTTATATGGGAGCTGTGGGGACATTATACTGTGTATAGGGAAGTTGTGGGCCCACCAAACTGTGCATAGTGGAGTTGTGCATCGGGGAGACTTAGGGAACATTATTAAATGTTAAATAGGCACTTAAGCATTATTGTTATAGGGGCACTCAGAGTATTGTGACCATCATCAAAGTTTCATATTGGGTATTATTACTTTTTAGGGACAAAATGTGGAGGGCACTAGCACCGGGCATTAATATTTTCTAGGGGGTAATTTTACTATCTAATGTGTTGGCAGTATTACGTGGGGCAGTAAGAGGAGCCATTTTTGTACCACACAGCATACGACATATACAGCAGCAGCAGCGGCTTCGCATTGGGGCATCAGCAGAATGAGTAGTTTGGGCAGGTTGGCAATAGATGGGGACAGTGCTGGAAATGTGAAAAGTCAGATGTGTCTTTCTTGTAATCTCTGCAGATGAGTCCTGGCTGGAGAAGTTGTCATGTTGGTCAGAGCCAGATGGAAAAGATGGGAAAAGTGAATGACTCCATCAGAAAGAATGTCAGTGGTAAGTCACTATCTGCAACTGTGGTCACTATATGATAATAAATAAATAATAATAATCTTTATTTTTATATAGCACTAACATATTCTGCAGCGCTTTACAGTTTGCACACATTATCGTCGTTGGGGCTCACAATCTAAATTCCCTATCAGTATGTCTTTGGAATGTGGGAGGAAACCAGAGTTCCCGGAGGAATCCCACACAAGCACATACAAACTCTTTGCAGATGTTGTCCTTAGTAGGGTTTGAACCCAGGACTCCAGCGCTGCAAGGCTGCTGTGCTATCCACTGCGTCACCGTGCTGCCCGTAATATCAGTGTTCGTTTTTGTATATAGATTTATTTTCAATCACAGCGCGATCACCCGGTGATGTTGATTACACCTTTAGGCCATGTGCACACGTTCAGTATTTTTCGCGTTTTTTTCGCGTTTTTTCGCTATAAAAACGTGATAAAAACGCGAAAAAAACGCTAACATATGCCTCCCATTATTTTCAGTGTATTCCGCATTTTTTGTGCAAATGTAGCCTTTTTTTCTGCGAAAAAATCGCATCGCGGAAAAAAAAGCAACATGTTCATTAAAATGCGGAATTGCAGGGGATTCCGCACACCTAGGAGTCCATTGATCTGCTTACTTCCCGCACGGGGCTGTGCCCACCATGCGGGAAGTAAGCAGATTATGTGCGGTTGGTACCCAGGGTGGAGGAGAGAAGACTCTCCTCCACGGACTGGGCACCATATAATTGGTAAAAAAAAGAATTAAAATAAAAAATAGTCATATACTCACCTTCGATGTCTTCCCGCCTCTCAGGTGCATGCTGCCGCTTCGGTTCCTGTAGCTGGTGTGCGGTGAAGGACCTGTGATGACGTCACTGTCTTGTGATTGGTCGTGAGCGGTCATGTGACCGCTCACGTGACCGCGACGTCATGGAAGGTCCTGCGCGCACACACCATCTATACGGAACGGACGCCGGTGAGGAGATCAGCTGTCTGCGGGTGAGTATAAGCATTTTTTTTATTTTTTTAATTATTTTTAAACATTCTATCTTTTACTATAGATGCTGCATAGGCTGCATCTATAGTAAAAAGTTGGTCACACTTGTCAAATGCTGTGTTTGACAAGTGTGACCAACCTGTCAGTCAGTTTTCCAAGCGATGCTACAGATCGCTTGGAAAACTTTAGCATTCTGCAAGCTAATTACGCTTGCAGAATGCTAAAAAAAAGCGAAAAAAACGGAAAAAAAACGCAAAAATAAAAATGCGGATTTCTTCCAGAAAATTTCCGGTTTTCTTCAGGAAATTTCTGCAAGAAATCCGGACATGTGCACATACCCTAAGGCCATGTGCACACGTTCAGTATTTTTCACGTTTTTTTCGCGTTTTTTCGCTATAAAAACGTGATAAAAACGCGAAAAAAACGCTTACATATGCCTCCCATTATTTTCAGTGTATTCCGCATTTTTTGTGCAAATGTAGCCTTTTTTTCTGCGAAAAAATCGCATCGCGGAAAAAAAAGCAACATGTTCATTAAAATGCGGAATTGCGGGGATTCCGCACACCTAGGAGTGCATTGATCTGCTTACTTCCCGCACGGGGCTGTGCACACCATGCGGGAAGTAAGCAGATTATGTGCGGTTGGTACCCAGGGTGGAGGAGAGGAGACTCTCCTCCACGGACTGGGCACCATATAATTGGTCAAAAAAAAAAGAATTAAAATAAAAAATAGTCATATACTCACCTTCGATGTCTTCCCGCCTCTCCACTGCACGCTGTCGCTTCGGTTCCTGTAGCTGGTGTGCGGTGAAGGACCTGCCGATGACGTCGCCGTCTTGTGATTGGTCGAGACCAGTCATGTGACCGCTCACCGTGACGTCATGGAAGGTCCTGCACGCACACACCATCTATACGGAACGGACGCCGGTGAGGAGATCAGCTGTCTGCGGGTGAGTATAAGCATTTTTTTTATTTTTTTTATTATTTTTAAACATTCTATCTTTTACTATAGATGCTGCAAAAGCAGCATCTATAGTAAAAAGTTGGTCACACTTGTCAAACGCTATGTTTGACAAGTGTGACCAACCTGTCAGTCAGTTTTCCAAGCGATGCTACAGATCGCTTGAAAAACTTTAGCATTCTGCAAGCTAATTACGCTTGCAGAATGCTAAAATAAACGCGAAAAAACCGGAAAAAAAACGCAAAAAAAAAAATGCGGATTTCTTGCAGAAAATTTCCGGTTTTCTTCAGGAAATTTCTGCAAGAAATCCGGACGTGTGCACATACCCTTATTCTGCTGTATTGTTGCTTGTTGTTAATGTAATCAACGCACTTTGGGCTAAAACAGGCACATCAAATTCTGATCTTGGTAAATTCCCTCTTAGGTGTTTTATTGCTTATTCTGTGTTTTTTTTCTAGTTATTTTTTAACAGTTGCAAAACAAGACACTTGTAACACAACTAACATACAGACCCCCACACCCATGTCTGCATTTCACATGCAAATGACGTATTTTCTTACCTTGGAGTTTGTGTTCCTTTCAATTTTTAAACATTCACCTTTGTGATAGCATTAGCTTTTCCAAAAACATTCAGGTTGTAAAGTCTCCAAGATAATATCTTTAAGGACAAAAAAAAGACAATTTAATCACAAACTCAATTGAACAATCCGAATATCACATTCAATGTTACAATGTTATCTGCTCATTCAGTTTAAGATTTCGAGGTTTGATGCAACATACACAGTAAAGTTTCCTTTGTAGGCTAATGTTCCTGTTTTTAATGTCTGACCCTACAGACACCAATCTAGGACCTCCAAAGAGATATTTCACAGATAGTAAGTCATGGGGGTAGTAGGGTGGGGAAGTTTCTGCTGTATTGGCACCAATTCCAATGGCATGGTGTACACTGCTGTATTAGGAAAAACTGAACAAGTTAGCTCATGAAAATGATTCATTTTCACTTTCCAAGGATTAAAAATAAGGTGATGAAAATGTGGGTTCAAAATGGTCACTACATAATTAACTCATCTAGACTTCGATCACTTCTGGGGGTTTCTGCTGTTTTGGCACCTAAGGAGCAATGGAAATTCGACATTGTGCCCCCAATCTATTCCACACAAATGTGCACTCCATAAATCATATGGAGCTCCTTTATTTCCACACCCTGCCCTGTGCCCAAACAGTAGCTTCCAAGCACATACAAGGTACAGCCTGCTCGGTAAAAAAGTATAACACATTTCTGGGTGCACTTACTTTCTTTACCTCTTGTGGAAATGGAAACAAGGAGGCAAAAGCAACATGTTGGTTGAAAAAAAATGAAATATTTAATATTGTTTTTCATTCCACATTGCATTACTTTCAATGAATAACCTGAACAGTTCACAGAAAGAAGTTTAGAATACTTTGATTGGCGCAGTTTGCAAAATGGGGTCTTATTTGAGGGTTTTCTAACATAGTCACTTCAAATGTGAACAAGTCCCGTGAGAAAAAAGTTTTGTACATTTTGATGAAAAAAAAAATGAAACTTGCCACATGAAGTGACTCATTGCTGACATGGCTAGTTTCCATTTTTGCATTTTTGTTTTTTCCTCCTCTTTTGCCAAATGCCTTAAGTATTTTTTATCGCTCCATATATGCAGCTATATGAAGGCTTGTTTTTGCAAAATGAGTTGTATTTGTGATTGACACCATTCATCTTATCATAGCCACAAAAACCTCTTTGACATAATTCTGTCAACATTGGGGGCGACAGTTAGCCCATTCAGCAAAGAAAGAATCTACCAACTCAGGAAGATATGCATGCAAGGAGAATCAAGAGTTTTTAGGTATTTAAGAATAAAAGCTAAAGTTTATTGAAAATTCACATAACATAGGTGTATACAAGAATCATCACAAAATGAGACCAGGTAAAGTGATACATGTGCAGACAGATACCAGGGTTACCAGGAACCACCAAAGACACCTGCCCATCTGTGCCTAGGAATCAATCCAATCATAAAGTGCATGTGCAATAAAGTATGACACAGGTAAGTTTGCCTCGCCCAGGAACATTACATACAGTTAGGTCCATATATATTTGGACAGAGACAACATTATTCTAATTTTGGTTCTAGACATTACCACAATAAATTTTAAACAAAACGATTCAGATGCAGTTGAAGTTCAGACTTTCAGCTTTCATTTGAGGGTATCCACATTAAAATTGGATGAAGGGTTTAGGAGTTTCAGCTCCTTAATATGTGCCACCCTGTTTTTAAAGGGACCAAAAGTAATTGGACAGATTAAATAATTGTAAATAAAATGTTCATTTCTAGTACTTGGTTGAAAATCCTTTGTTGGCAATGACTGCCTGAAGTCTTGAACTCATGGACATCACCAGACGCTGTGTTTCCTCCTTTTTGATGCTCTGCCAGGCCTTCACTGCGGTGGTTTTCAGTTGCTGTTTGTTTATGGGCCTTTCTGTCTGAAGTTTAGTCTTTCACAAGTGAAATGCATGCTCAATTGGGTTGACATCAGGTGACTGACTTGGCCATTCAAGAATATTCCACTTCTTTGCTTTAATAGACTCCTGCGTTGCTTTGGCTTTATGTTTTGGGTCATTGTCCATCTGTAGTATGAAACGACAACCAACCAGTTTGGCTGCATTTGGCTGGATCTGAGCACACAGTATGTCTCTGAATACCTCAGAATTCATTCGGCTGCTTCTGTCCTGTGTCACATCATCAATAAACACTAGTGACCCAGCGCCACTGGCAGCCATGCATGCCCAAGCCATCACACTGCCTCCGCCGTGTTTTACAGATGATGTGGTATGCTTTGGATCATGAGCTGTACCACGCCTTCGCCATACTTTTCTCTTTCCATCATTCTGGTAGAGGTTGATCTTGGTTTCATCTGTCCAAAGAATGTTCTTCCTGAACTGTGCTGGCTTTTTTAGATGTTTTTTAGCCAAGTCCAGTCTAGCCTTTTTATTCTTGATGCTTATGAGTGGCTTGCACCGTGCAGTGAACCCTCTGTATTTACTTTCATGCAGTCTTCTCTTTATGGTAGATTTGGATATTGATATGCCGACCTCCTGGAGAGTGTTGGTCACTTGGTTGGCTGTTGTGAAGAGGTTTCTCTTCACCATGGAGATTATTCTGCCATCATCCACCACTGTTGTCTTACGTGAGCGCTCAGGTCTTTTTGCATTGATGAGTTCACCAGTGCTTTCTTTCTTTCTCAGGATGTACCAAACTGTAGATTTTGCCACTCCTAATATTGTAGCAATTTCTCGGATGGGTTTTTTTCTGTTTTCGCAGGTTAAGGATGGCTTGTTTCACCTGCATGGAGAGCTCCTTTGACCGCATGTTTACTTCACAGCAAAACCTTCCAAATGCAAGCACCACACCTCAAATCAACTCCAGGCCTTTTATCTGCTTAATTCAGAATGACATAATGAAGGGATTGCCCACAACTGTCCATGAAATAGCCTTGGAGTCAATTGTCCAATTACTTTTGGTCCCTTTAAAAACAGGGTGGCACATGTTAAGGAGCGGAAGCTCATAAACCCTTCATCCAATTTTAATGTGGATACCCTCAAATGAAAGCTGAAAGTCTGAACTTCAACTGCATCTGAATTGTTTTGTTTAAAATTCATTGTGGTAATGTCTATAACCAAAATTAGAAAAAGGTTGTCTCTGTCCAAATATATATGGACCTAACTGTATATGGCGACCATTAAAAGATGCAGCACCATATAGGGCAGACAGGCACTTACCAGGAGCAGAGTTTGGGGGATCCTGGGCCGGGTGTAGGGAGAGCCCGACGCGCGTTTCGCGTCTTCAATAGACCGCTTTCTCACTTCCTTTGAGAAAGCGGTCTATTGAAGACGCGAAACGCACGTCGGGCTCTCCCTACACCCGGCCCAGGATCCCCCAAACTCTGCTCCTGGTAAGTGCCTGTCTGCCCTATATGGTGATGCATCTTTTAACTCTGGTCACCATATATGTAATGTTCCTGGGCGAGGCAAACTTACCTGCGTCATACTTTATTGCACATGCACTTTATGATTGGATTGATTCCTAGGCACAGATGGGCAGGTGTCTTTGGTGGTTCCTGGTAACCCTGGTATCTGTCTGCACATGTATCACTTTACCTGGTCTCATTTTGTGATGATTCTTGTATACACCTATCTTATTCATCTTATCATGTAACACACTGGAAAGCAGGGAGAAAATTCCAAGTGTGACAAAATTGAGAAAAAAGTAGTATTCCACGTTTGTTTTGGGGTTTTTCTAGTTTTTTTTACTAAATAGTAAAACGGACCTGGCGGTATGATGTTAATATGTAACCATTAGCGTCATTTGCATTAGAATGTGATAACATTGTGTTTGTACAAGAGGGCGGAGCTATTACCAATAACTGACTCCCTCCTCAAATGTAGTGTCACAGTCCTATATAAAGAGGCCTCCTCCATCTGCTCCTCACTTCTTACCTGTAGTCATACAGCAGCAGGACCACAATGCAGGCCACTTACCTTCTCCTCCTCTGCTGCGTGACCCGCATATTGTCCGCTCCTGGTAAGTCCAGCTCCATTATGTGTATCTATCCTCTTGTCTTACAGTTTCTTAGTAGATGTAATGTTTATATCATATAATTATATGTTCTAGTGGTGTAATCCTGTAAGAATATAAATCCAGCATCAAAGTCTTCAATAAATTATACAATCCTATACACAATGTTCCATTATATGTATGTATTGCCAGACTTCTTATGGTGCATTCTGTGCGGATAAAATATCATTATTCTCGGCAGCACAAGTCCAATTACAAAGGAAGATGTGCTGCCAAGAATGATGATTTTTGGCTTTGGGCGCAACTTTGACTGTATTGTCTAAATGCAACATAAAAATAATGGGCAAATGTAAGTCTGATCCAGGGGTGGCTGGAAAACAAAAGAGAACCAGATAATTAATGTTTTAAATAAGTCGTATTCTGGGACTTAATTTGCAATGTGATGCCAAACTATTAGGGTATGTGCAGACGATCAGTAAATGCTGCGGGTTGGACGCTGTGTATTTATGCAGCGCCCAACCCGCAGTGTCCAGATGTTACAGTGTAGTCAATGGGATTTCAAGAAACCCCATGTCCACAATGCATCCACAGACGCTCGCGGCTCACCCGCAGATACTGACATGCGACGCGTCTTTACAATGTATTGGATGAGGTGAAACCACACGGTTCAGTGATCACATGCGAAATCACCTGCGTTCAATAGCCAGCAGCATTTTGAATGCAGTGAACATGCACTGCTTCCAAAGCTCTGCCAGTTCCGGATCGTCTGCACTTACCCTAAGTTATGAGTGATACAAAGGGGCCGATTCATTAAGACTGATGTGGTCAATGAAGTGTTCGCTGGAGTACAATGTGCAAAATTCCTTAAGAGGCGCACATCACTTAAATGGTAACATGCCTCTCCTCTGGTGTTGTCCTTCTTGCGTCTTACTAGAAATGCTTCTGGCACTTCCGGCGTAAAATCACCAATACTTTTAGCTAATGTGATGGACAGCCCTAGTTATACCATGTTCCGCAGCGAATCCTCCAAAGCTCTGACTATTTTTGGGGAGCTGATTCAGACTGGTGGCGTGGAAATATTAGAGGTCTGAGCAATTTTGTACAACTCCGTGTTGTGCAACAATTTTGACTTTTCAATTCATTTTACACTGGTATCTTGTTATAAGATACTAGATGGTGGCGCGATTCTAACGCATCGGGTATTCTAGAATATGTTTGTATGTACATCGCGCTTAGCACAGCCACGTAGTATATAGCACAGCCACGTAGTATATAACACAGCCCACGTAGTATATAGAAGCCAGGCAGTATATAACACACCCCACATAATATATAGCACAGCCCACGTAGTATATAACACAGCCCACGTAATATATAACACAGCCCACACAGTATATAACACAGCCCACACAGTATATAACACAGCCCACGTAGTATATAGCAATGTGGGCACCATATCCCTGTTAAAAATAAAATAAAAAATAGTTATATACTCACCCTCCGGCGTCCACCGAAGCTGTCCCGATGCGCGCGATGCTGCCGCCAGCTTCCATTCCCATAGATGCACTGCGAAATTACCCAGATGACTTAGCGGTCTAGCGAGACCACTAAGTCATCTGGGTAATTTCGCAATGCATCACTGGGAACGGAAGCTGGCGGCAGCATCACGCTCATCGGTGAACGGCAGAAGGTTAGAACAGCACAATTTTTTATTTTAATTATTTTTAACATTATATCTTTTTACTATTGCATAGGCAGCATCAATAGTAAAAAGTTGGTCCGGGATGGGGCGACACACTGGCACTGACTGGAGGGGAGTAGGGAGGGGCCAATTCCCGGCCGGACTAAGCCTGTCGCTGATTGGTCGCGGCCAGCCGGACGCGACTAATCAGCAACGCGGGATTTCCACTACAGACAGACAGACAAACAGACAGAAGTACCCCTTAGACGATTATATAGATAGATTGATGAATCGCCTCCTTAGTGTTGGTCTCTTTACAAAGAAAAATTTCAGAAAATTGTGCCCTAAGAGTATGTAGCTATGAAAACTAAATCTTAGCTATATCTGTGACTGTATACTACCTATGAGGAGGCAAAAGGAACAGAATGGCTGGCTTCTTGTGCGTCTACCATGTTGTCGCATGCAATACTGTGATACAATTGCTTCAATTAGTGACATTTTCACTAACTAATAAATTCAATCTCTTTCAATATTCTGTTTTATATTCTATAATTTTTACTTGAAGAAGCCCAGCACATTGTATTCCTTAACACACACAAGTGCTTTGAAAACTAATCTGCCTGTTATTTTTATGGTATTTTTTCTGCTGTTTAGTGACTAAGTTATGCAATTGATGGTTACTAACTACTGATCTTTTTAGTTTTTGAAGGATCTGGATTAGGATCTGGCCAGGAATTTGGCATTGAAATCGCTCAAGATGAAGGATCTGGCATTGTGATCACACCAGAAGAAGGCTCTGGCACAATCATCGCTCAAGATGAAGGATCTGGCATTGTAATTATTCCAGAAGAAGGATCTTAAGTTGTGCAAAAGTTTTGCTACTTTTGGCATTTTCATGCCAGTTTTGCACTAAGGGTGTGTGACTCAAATGTGTGGGCCCTTTATTGTAATAAATATGATATTTGTATTATTATTGTAATAATATTGTATACTAGCTGAAGAGCCCGGCGTTGCCCGGAAATAGTATCTAACTGTGATTAGTTGTAGCACCTCACTTCTCTCATTTTCCCCCTCACATTTCTCATTTTCCCCCTCACTCCTCTCATTTTCCCCCTCACTCATTTTTCCCTACACCTGTAATTTTGACCTCACACCTGGCATTTTCCCCTTCGTATATACCTGTATGTCATCTCCTCCTGTATATAGTATATACCTGTGTGTCATCTCCTCCTGTATATAGTATATACCTGTGTGTCATCTCCTGTATACAGTATATACCTGTATATCATCTTCACTGTATATAGTATGCACCTGTATGTCATCTCCTCCTGTATATGGTACATACCTGCATGTCATATCCTGTATAAAGTATATACCTGTATGTCATCTCGTCCTGTTTACAGTATATACCTGTATGTCATATCCTCCTGTATATACCTGTATGTCACCTCCTCCTGTTTACAGTATATACCTGTATGTCATCTCCTCCTGTATATAGTATATATCTGTATGCCATCTCCTGTATATAGTATATACCTGTATGTCATCTCCCCTGTATATAGTATATACCTGTATGTCATCTCCTGTATATAGTATATACCTGTATTTCATCTCCTCCTGTATATAGTATATACCTGTATGTCATCTCCTCCTGTATATAGTATATACCTGTATGTCATCTCGTCCTGTTTACAGTATATACCTGTATGTCATATCCTCCTGTATATACCTGTATGTCACCTCCTCCTGTTTACAGTATATACCTGTATGTCATCTCCTCCTGTATATAGTATATATCTGTATGCCATCTCCTGTATATAGTATATACCTGTATGTCATCTCCCCTGTATATAGTATATACCTGTATGTCATCTCCTGTATATAGTATATACCTGTATTTCATCTCCTCCTGTATATAGTATATACCTGTATGTCATCTCCTCCTGTATATAGTATATACCTGTATGTCATCTCGTCCTGTTTACAGTATATACCTGTATGTCATATCCTCCTGTATATACCTGTATGTCACCTCCTCCTGTTTACAGTATATACCTGTATGTCATCTCCTCCTGTATATAGTATATACCTGTGTGTCATCTCCTCCTGTATATAGTATATACCTGTGTGTCATCTCCTCCTGTATATAGTATATACCTGGATTTCATCTCCTCCTTTATATAGTATATACCTGTATGTCACTTCCCCTGTATATAGTATATACCTGTGTGTCATCTCCTCCTGTATATACCTGTGTGTCATCTCCTCCTGTATATAGTATATACCTGTGTGTCATCTCCTCCTGTATATATAGCGCCCCCACCGCCGCAGGGCCGAGGGGTACCCAGTACCGGGCCTACGAGTCTCTGCTTCTGGGGGTTGTCACGGCGGCTAGGCCCCGGTCCGTGACCCTGCCGTGGGGCGCACAGTGAATAATAGGTGTGGATGTTGGTGGTGCAGTTGTGGGGTGCAGGTCGCGGTAAATAACGAGGACACCAGGTTGCAGTCTCTTTACCTCTTTACTGGAGATCTCTGAGTCCTCAGTCCAGAATATGGTTCACCAGGCTGCGCAAGTCCGGCCGGTCCAATGGCACCTTCAGAGTTCACTTCACAGGTGGAAATCGGTGCCTTCCTTCTTAGCGCTATGTGTTGTAGTCCTTCCCTGCTATGCTTACGGAAAGTACCCCACAACCGTTGTGTCTGTTTCTTAAGTTCCCTCACAACTCGATTAAATGATGTTCTTCTAATCTTCCGTCCCTTCCTGATGTTACAGTTAGAACGGCACCCGTTTGTCGGATAGGCCTGGAGTTCTTCCGGGACCCTAGAGACGCCCCTCTCCCGCAATTGCCTCCCAAGACTTCATAGGTGATATCTGTTAGACAGCCCGCCTTAAACTGACTGTCCTGCCGCTGTTTAGAGTATTGCTTGAAGCTGGTTATTGTAATACTCCCTCGGCGTTCCGGCCACCGGTAGTGCGCCTCAGTAGGATGTTGCTCCGGTCTTACAGCACGACCCCTACTGGTATTCTCCTATTGCTTGATCTCGTTTCTCACTCAGCACAATCTATCTCGCTTCTAGTCCTTTCTTGGGTCCCGCCGCTTCCCGGAGCTGGCGCGGACCCGTTACGTTCTTTTCAATGCCAAGCCTCTGTCAGGATCCCACCCCTGACAGAGACCCTACTGTCTCTTCCTCCACAACACCCTCTGCCACTAGGTGTTGCTTCGTCCAATCCAGTCAGCTTTCTGCTCTAACTTCCTGCCTGACCCCCAGTTTACCCACTATGGTGGGGAGTGGCCTAATGAATAGCACCCTTAGCTCCCCCCGGAGGCCCAGCTGTGAAATGTCTTGGTGACTGTGATACCTGATCAGATGAACTCCTTCAGTGCCATCGGACGCACCGTAGCTCCCCATAGTGGCGGAGCCACAGTACTGCAACGACCAGGACTCTGGGGCGCTGCACTCCCCCCTGGTTAAACACAGTACTCCGGGACTGGGAAGAAAACAACAATACAAGTTAGCAAAAAGACATACAGTTTTGTTGAGTGCAATAACAATAAGCATATTTGAACAGAGCTTCCCTTTATGGGAGGTGAGGACACTTGAACGTTACAAACATGGTTAACATTATAAATTACAGGTTATAAATAACTCCTGTTACCCAACCGGGTATTCTACTAAGTGCAAAATTGTTGAACAATAATTTAACTTTGCCTTTAAGGACATACACTCTTTATCCACTAAAGACCTTCCTTTAATCACATTATAAGGTATTTCAACATTTTCATTCTCCTTCTTTAAATCTGCAGGACCGCCTGTCCTATCGGCACCAGACCTACTGCCTCTCCTTTCAGTTACAGGACCGCCCCGTTCAGCCAGGGCCTACTGCCTTTTCATCTACTATACACAGTATAGAACATAACATTACTTTCAGTTTTAGAGCACTGAGCCATCTCTTCTTGACTCCTATGAGAACTCAGGGTTTACCTTCTATCCCCATTAACTATCCATCAGCATTATCAAAAACATTTTCTATCGAACATTAGCCTTCTCATTATCTTTCTGTCTACTATGCATGCTGGACACCACGTCTATCTCTACGGGTCCACTGCATCCTTCTTCTATCTTTCACCTTTTTCTTCTCAGAGCACATTATCAATATTTCTTCACATTTAACCAGTTAAACACATATAACTTTTCTCATATAAACATTATCATCATTTCCTTTGGTCAAGACATTATTGCTACTCATCTTAAGCAATATTACTATCGAAGCGTGACAAATGAACATCCCCTTTAAGAGAGGACCAAGTCTCTGTGAGGTAGCGTATCTTCGCAAAGAGTCCTCCTTTAAGTAAAACCAGTAGGGAGCGCCTTTAATAAGGTGCAAACTATTTACAAGAAGTTCGGATCATGCACTGTTCATGATTTCAGCAGTTTTTTTTGAATAACATAGAAAAATAGAAAAATAACCAAAAAAAAAAACAATAGGGATCCCGGGTAAACAAAGGGATCCCTTTAAGAGTTAACCCTTTACGGGTATAGCAACAAAGTAGTGGAACAGTAACTATTTACAGATTCAGGGTATCGAGGTTTATTCTTCTAAAGCGGGAGGCGGTCTTTGTCCCCCAGCCAACGTGGCACCCGTACTGGTAGTTGGTCTCTCAGATGCCATCAGATCAGCCGGTGCCTGGATTTGAAGGCTAATCCTGCTTGCGAGTTCGGTAGCCGCTACAAGACGTACCGTGGTGATGGGGACGAGGTCCGGCAAATCGGGATCAGTCATGATCGGGACAACAGGGGGCGCTCCCTCAGGCTCACACCGTCGAACGTTCCGGGCACACCATCCTTGTGCACTCCGATGGCGGGTGTAAGTCACCTGATCCCCTCTTTGTAACGGATCACCATTTCGACTGCAGCAGGGGGTCTTCACATTATAGCTAGTGACAAAGACATCAGTTGGTAGCCCCGGTTCCTGTATGGAGCCCCATCCCCTCTTCGGGTGGTAGGCCAGTACAGTTCCCCGCTTTACCACGTCTTTCCTGCCGGGAGCAGACTTCTTACGTTGCGTGTCAGGTGGTTCGGTCTCGTCCCGATCCTTCCAGTGTTGGATCAGACATTGCTTATACTGCTCCCAGGTAAGTACCGCAAGGGTGAGGCCATCCTCCCGGGTCCCATTCGGCCCTGTCCAGGGGGTGTCCCACCGAAGGATCACCCCGTCTAGGCCCACACCTATTGGTTCTCCCACCTTGGTTGGTAGCGGCGGCACTAGCTTCCCCATCGCGTTGGAGGTGAGGATAACCCGCTCCACCAAGAAGGAACGATCATTGCCGGGGTGGGGAGCGGTCACGGGAGTGGGATCGATCAGGGGAGCCGGATCGGTCGGGAGAGCAGAATCGGCCAGGGGAGTAGGGATGTTGTCCATACCTGCGCCTGATGTGATTCCACCGATGTCGCTCAGGTCCGTTGACAAGGACACTGGAATCGGCTGCAGCCCGGACCACGGCTCCTCCGGAGTCATCTCTTGACGTAACTCCGCCCTCCATGATTCCGTGACTAGGATAGGCAGGCTCGGCTCCTCCACTGGTTTCTCCAAGGAGTCCAGGTCCCTCACCGGCGGTGGACGCGAGTCCTCTTCCGATGGGTGCGGACAAACCGGGATCACCTCGCCGTTGTTCAGGCACCTGCTGTTCATCGTCGCTGTCCGGCATTCGGCGGCAATGCATGCATCTGACTCTGCCATTTCTCCAAGGTCGAGGTCCTCCTTCACCTCGTTCCCGCCATCGCAAGTCAGGGGGCGGTTCTCTGCTTTGAGGCAGGTCATCGCTTTGCAACAAGAGGCGCAGGGGGCGATCACCGTTTCTGGCGCCACTTTGGTAGTCTCCTCCCATGGCACGCCCTCCTGCTTCTCTGGCGTAGCAATGGCGGCGGTTTTTGGCGGGAACTTTTGGCGGTAAATGGCGCAGCACAGTCTTTGAAATAAAGTACAGTCCAAGCACAACAAATCACAGTTCCTAGGCACACATGACCTGATTCTTCAGGCTTTAGTAGATCCTGTTCGTGACGCCAAGTTATAGCGCCCCCACCGCCGCAGGGCCGAGGGGTACCCGGTACCGGGCCTACGAGTCTCTGCTTCTGGGGGTTGTCACGGCGGCTAGGCCCCGGTCCGTGACCCTGCCGTGGGGCGCACAGTGAATAATAGGTGTGGATGTTGGTGGTGCAGTTGTGGGGTGCAGGTCGCGGTAAATAACGAGGACACCAGGTTGCAGTCTCTTTACCTCTTTACTGGAGATCTCTGAGTCCTCAGTCCAGAATATGGTTCACCAGGCTGCGCAAGTCCGGCCGGTCCAATGGCACCTTCAGAGTTCACTTCACAGGTGGAAATCGGTGCCTTCCTTCTTAGCGCTATGTGTTGTAGTCCTTCCCTGCTATGCTTACGGAAAGTACCCCACAACCGTTGTGTCTGTTTCTTAAGTTCCCTCACAACTCGATTAAATGATGTTCTTCTAATCTTCCGTCCCTTCCTGATGTTACAGTTAGAACGGCACCCGTTTGTCGGATAGGCCTGGAGTTCTTCCGGGACCCTAGAGACGCCCCTCTCCCGCAATTGCCTCCCAAGACTTCATAGGTGATATCTGTTAGACAGCCCGCCTTAAACTGACTGTCCTGCCGCTGTTTAGAGTATTGCTTGAAGCTGGTTATTGTAATACTCCCTCGGCGTTCCGGCCACCGGTAGTGCGCCTCAGTAGGATGTTGCTCCGGTCTTACAGCACGACCCCTACTGGTATTCTCCTATTGCTTGATCTCGTTTCTCACTCAGCACAATCTATCTCGCTTCTAGTCCTTTCTTGGGTCCCGCCGCTTCCCGGAGCTGGCGCGGACCCGTTACGTTCTTTTCAATGCCAAGCCTCTGTCAGGATCCCACCCCTGACAGAGACCCTACTGTCTCTTCCTCCACAACACCCTCTGCCACTAGGTGTTGCTTCGTCCAATCCAGTCAGCTTTCTGCTCTAACTTCCTGCCTGACCCCCAGTTTACCCACTATGGTGGGGAGTGGCCTAATGAATAGCACCCTTAGCTCCCCCCGGAGGCCCAGCTGTGAAATGTCTTGGTGACTGTGATACCTGATCAGATGAACTCCTTCAGTGCCATCGGACGCACCGTAGCTCCCCATAGTGGCGGAGCCACAGTACTGCAACGACCAGGACTCTGGGGCGCTGCATATATACCTGTGTCATCTCCTCCTGTATATAGTATATATCTGTGTGTAATCTCCTGTATATACCTGTGTCATCTCCTCCTGTATATAGTATATACCTGTGTGTCATCTCCTCCTGTATACAGTATATACCTGTATATCATCTTCACTGTATATAGTATGCACCTGTATGTCATCTCCTCCTGTATATAGTACATACCTGCATGTCATATCCTGTATAAAGTATATACCTTATGTCATCTTGTCCTGTTTACAGTATATACCTGTATGTTATATCCTCCTGTATATACCTGTATGTCATCTCCTGTATATAGTATATACCTGTATGTCATCTCCTCCTGTATATAGTATATACCTGTATGTCATCTCCTCCTGTTTACAGTATATACCTGTATGTCATCTCCTCCTGTATATTGTATATACCTTTATGCCATCTCCTGTGTATACTATATAGCTGTATGTCATCTCCTGTGTATAGTATATACCTGTATGTCATCTCCTGTTTACAGTATATACCTGTATGTCATCTCCTCCTGTTTACAGTATATACCTGTATGTCATCTCCTCCTGTATATAGTATATACCTGTATGCCATCTCCTGTATATAGTATATACCTGTATGTCATCTCCCCTGTATATAGTATATACCTGTATGTCATCTCCTGTATATAGTATATATCTGTATTTCATCTCCTCCTGTATATAGTATATACCTGTATGTCATCTCCTCCTGTACATAGTATATACCTGTGTGTCATCTCCTCCTGTATATAGTATATACCTGGATTTCATCTCCTCCTGTATATAGTATATACCTGTATGTCATCTCCTCCTGTATACAGTATATACCTGTATGTCATCTCCTCCTGTATATAGTATATACCTGCGTGTCATCTTCTCCTGTATTAGACCTCGTTCACACGTTATTTGGTCAGTATTTTTACCTCAGCATTTGTAATCGAAAACTTGGAGTAAAACAATCAGAGGAAAAGTTTATTAGAAACTCGTCACCACTTCTGTATTTTTCTCCCACTCGTGGCTTTGGCTTATAAATACTGAGGTAAAATATTGACCAAATACTGAACCTGTGAATATGGCCTTATACACAGCCTCCACCTGCAACGCCTCACTCTTCTCTATACACAACCTCATACTGCAGCAGCACCGCACTTCTCTCATTTTCCCCCTCACATCTCTATCCAGGAGCAACTCTATTTTAGACACGACGGAGCTAGATGTGGCCTGTGCCTGCTATGTGGAGTGGGCGTGGCTCAATACATACACACACACACACACATACATACACTCAACTTTACATATATATATATATATATATATATATATATATATATATATATATATATATATATATATATATATATATATATATATATATATACACTCACCGGCCACTTTATTAGGTACACCATGCTAGTAACGGGTTGGACCCCCTTTTGCCTTCAGAACTGCCTCAATTCTTCGTGGCATAGATTCAACAAGGTGCTGGAAGCATTCCTCAGAGATTTTGGTCCATATTGACATGATGGCATCACACAGTTGCCGCAGATTTGTCGGCTGCACATCCTCATCAGACTCATCAGACCAAGCAACGTTTTTCCAATCTTCTACTGTCCAATTTCGATGAGCTTGTACAAATTGTAGCCTCAGTTTCCTGTTCTTAGCTGAAAGGAGTGGTACCCGGTGTGGTCTTCTGCTGCTGTAGCCCATCTGCCTCAAAGTTCGATGCACTGTGCGTTCAGAGATGCTCTTAGGCCTACCTTGGTTGTAACGGGTGGCGATTTGAGTCACTGTTGCCTTTCTATCAGCTCGAACCAGTCTGCCCATTCTCCTCTGACCTCTGGCATCAACAAGGCATTTCCGCCCACAGAACTGCCGCTCACTGAATTTTTTTTCTTTTTCGGACCATTCTCTGTAAACCCTAAAGATGGTTGTGCGTGAAAATCCCAGTAGATCAGCAGTTTCTGAAATACTCAGACCAGCCCTTCTGGCACCAACAACCATGCCACGTTCAAAGGCACTCAAATCACCTTTCTTCCCCATACTGATGCTCGGTTTGAACTGCAGGAGATTGTCTTGACCATGTCTACATGCCTAAATGCACTGAGTTGCCGCCATGTGATTGGCTGATTAGAAATTAAGTGTTAACAAGAAGTTGGACAGGTGTACCTAATAAAGTGGCCAGTGAGTGTATGTGTGTGTGTGTGTGAGGAAAACGTCTGAAGTCAGCTCACCTAGAATCATTCAGCAGTACATCAGAAATGGGAGGAAATAGGGAGTCCAGCAGCAGCATGATCCATAAAGGTCCATAGTTTATTTTTAGAAAAATAAATGAAATGCAAGACATGCAACCCCTCCACTGTTCCATTAACCCCTTTCTGACCTCGGACGGGATAGTACGTCCGAGGTCAGAACCACCGCCGGAGCCCGCATCAAAGCCGGGACATGTTAGCTGTTTTGAACAGCTGACATGTGACCGCAATAGCGGCGGGTGAAATCGCGATTCACCTGCCGCTATTAAATGAGCGCATCACCGACCCCGTCACATGATCGGGGGTCAGCGATGCTTCTGCATAGTAACCATAGAGGTCCTTGAGACCTCTATGGTTACTGATGCCGGTTTGCTGTGAGCGCCACCCTGTGGTCGGCGCTCATAGAACACCAGAATTTCTGCTGCATAGCAGCAATCTGATGATCGCTGCTATGTAGCAGAGGTGATTGAGTTGTGCCAGCTTCTAGCCTCCTATGGAGGCTATTGAAGCATGACAAAAAAATAAAAAAAAGTAAAACAAAATGTGAAAAAAAAAAAAAAAAATCTAAAAGTTTAATTTCCCCCCCTTTCACCCCATTCAAAATAAATCAATAAAAAAATCAAACCTACACATGTTTGGTATCGCCGCGTTCAGAATCGCCCAATCTATCAATAAAAAAAAGCATTAACCTGATCGCTAAACAGCGTAGCGATAAAAAAATTTGAAATGCCAGAATTACGTTTTTTTCGTTGCCACGACATTGCATTAAAATGCAATAACGGGCAATCAAAAGAACGTATCTGCACTGAAATGGTATTATTAAAAACATCAGCTCAGCATGCAAAAAATAAGCCCTCACCCAACCCCAGATCATGAAAAATGGAGAAGCTACGGGTATCGGAAAATGGCACAATTTTTTTTTTTTTTTTTTAGCAAAGTTTGGAATTTTTTTTCACCACTTAGATAAAATATAACCTAGTCATGTTAGGTGTCTATGAACTCGTAATGACCTGGAGAATCATAAGGGCAGGTCAGTTTTAGCATTTAGTGAACCTAGCAAAAAAGCCAAACAAAAAACAAGTGTGGGATTGCACTTTTTTTGCAATTTCACCTCACTTGGAATTTTTTTCCCGTTTTCTAGTACACAACATGCTAAAACCAATGATGTTTTTCAAAAGTACAACTTGTTTCGCAAAAAAATAAGCCCTCACATGGCCATATTGACGGAAAAATAAAGTTATGGCTCTGGGAAGGAGGGGAGCGAAAAACGAATACGGAAAAATGGAAAATCCCAAGGTCATGAAGGGGTTAAGCTCATCTTATTCACGATGTGCTGTGGCGTTCTTAATGCTAAAATCTTGCTTCATCCCACTTAATGAATTGGGTGCTCCTGGGTCTAACATGCTCCCTCATCAAGTCTGGTGTGAACAATGCCAGTCTTGATGAATTAGGGCCATAATGTAGGATCTGCACTGTTAGTGATGCCATATGCTCTAACACAATAATTTAGGTATTACAATAGGAACATGGCAAAACACTGCACTAAGGAAGTGATTAATCAAGGTTGGTGTTTTTTAAACCAATGCCAGTCTTGATGAATCTGGGCCATAATGTAGGATCTGCAATGTTAGTGATGTCATATGCACGAACACAACAATTTAGGAGTTACATTAAAAACAGCAAAACATTACACTAATGAGGTTTATAGGCCAGTCTTAATCCAGGGTCCACTGGGGTACATGCTCAAAATGCATTAAAAGGAACACAAAATTCCATCTAAAAAAAAACACTTGTAAAATGTAATGTGTCAACGTGTAACCTCCAAGTGATGCAGACTTCTAATAAGGCATCTATGCAAATGTATGGGCCCCTTATTTCAATAAATATTGTTCTTAGATTATTATTATTGTAATAATATATATAGTTTTGTTATATTATTGTAATAATATTGTGCTTCCAATTTACAAGGAGGTTTTTGTGGTGTTCTTACCAACGTTTGCAAAAAAAAAATTGGGACAATTTGAATTTGATAATCTTCACTACCTCTAATCCATTTGACAGTCGTTAAATTATTCCTGTGGACGAAAGGAGGGGTTGACCCAGCTTCCAGAATTTGTTTTGCAAAAAAAAAAACATTTATTTGATAGAAGAAGATGCAAAAAATATGTACAAAAATCAACAAAAAGGACAGCATAGCAGCAACACATTTCAAACACACATGGCGTTCTTTGTCAGAGCTGCAATCTAACTGATCACAAAGACATTTAACTAGTAATTCACCAATAGAAACACGTATAGAAAATCACATGATCAATTAAAAACAACATAACCATCAGGAGTGGATAAAAAACATGTAGAATATATTACTGCCCTGTGCATGTGACCTAGAAAACACTGCCCACATATTGCACCCTAAAAAGTAATAGCTATGCTATGTAACTGTATTGGCGTGTGCATCGCACCGATACAGTTACATTCTGCGGCAGAGCAGGGAGACACGATCTCCTTGCTCTGCCGCCCGGCCGCTATGGGGCCCTTGAGGAGGAGGTGGGGGGCCCTGTGCCAGCAGTGGGCCCCCCGCCAGTCATCGCAGGGTTACGTTCCCTCTCCCATCATCCCCCTGTCAGCGTCTGACGTCACCAACGCCGACACTGACAGGGGGTCATGATGACGTCAGTACTCGGCTCCCGCTGTCTGGAGATGAGCGGGTGCTCAGAGAACCGCGGGAACAAGGAGGAAGAAAGGTGAGTATTGGATTTTTCTTTATCGGGTGTATTATACTGTACTGGCTGCCTAATAGGGGTGCATTATATTGTACTAGCTGCCTAATGGAGGTGCATTATACTAAACAGACTGCCTAATGAAGGTGCATTATACTATACAGACTGCCTAATGGGGGTGCATTATATTGTACTGGCTGCCTAATGGAGGTGCATTATACTAAACAGGCTGCCTAATGGGAGTGCATTATATTATACAGACTGCCTAATGGAGGTACATTATACTAAACAGACTGCCTAATGAAGGTGCATTATACTATACAGACTGCCTAATGGGGGTGCATTATATTGTACTGGCTGCCTAATGGGGGTGCATTATACAATACAGACTGCCTAATGGGGGTGCATTATACTATACAGACTGCCTAATGGAGGTTGTTATGGTTCTCAATGGCAAGAGAACATAGCCCAGCAAACATAAGAACTAGCTCTTGGAAGGATGGAAACTAAACTGACCATGAACTAAACCTACCGCACAACTAACAGTAGCCGGGTAGCGTAGCCTGCGTTTTATCCCTAGACGCCCAGCGCCGGCCGGAGGACTAACTAATCCTGGCAGAGGAAAATATAGTCCTGGCTCACCTCTAGAGAAATTTCCCCGAAAGGCAGACAGAGGACCCCCACAAATATTGGCGGTGATTTTAGATGAAATGACAAACGTAGTATGAAAATAGGTTTAGCAAAATTGAGGTCCGCTTACTAGATAGCAGGAAGACAGAAAGGGCACTTTCATGGTCAGCTGAAAACCCTATCAAAATACCATCCTGAAATTACTTTAAGACTTTAGTATTAACTCATAACATCAGAGTGGCAATTTCAGATCACAAGAGCTTTCCAGACACAGAAACGAAACAACAGCTGTGAACTGGAACAAAATGCAAAAACAAACAAGGACTAAGTCCAACTTAGCTGGGAGTTGTCTAGCAGCAGGAACATGCACAGAAAGGCTTCTGATTACAATGTTGACCGGCATGGAAGTGACAGAGGAGCAAGGCTAAATAGCGACTCCCACATCCTGATGGAAACAGGTGAACAGAGAGGATGATGCACACCAGTTCAATTCCACCAGTGGCCACCGGGGGAGCCCAAAATCCAATTTCACAACAGTACCCCCCCCTCAAGGAGGGGGCACCGAACCCTCACCAGAACCACCAGGGCGATCAGGATGAGTCCTATGAAAGGCACGGACCAAATCGGAGGCATGAACATCAGAGGCAGTCACCCAAGAATTATCCTCCTGACCGTATCCCTTCCATTTGACCAGATACTGGAGTTTCCGTCTGGAAACACGGGAGTCCAAGATTTTTTCCACAACGTACTCCAACTCGCCCTCAACCAACACCGGAGCAGGAGGCTCAACGGAAGGCACAACCGGTACCTCATACCTGCGCAATAATGACCGATGAAAAACATTATGAATAGAAAAAGATGCAGGGAGGTCCAAACGGAAGGACACAGGGTTAAGAATCTCCAATATCTTGTACGGGCCGATGAACCGAGGCTTAAACTTGGGAGAAGAAACCCTCATAGGGACAAAACGAGAAGACAACCACACCAAGTCCCCAACACAAAGCCGAGGACCAACCCGACGCCGGCGGTTGGCAAAAAGCTGAGTCTTCTCCTGGGACAACTTCAAATTGTCCACTACCTGCCCCCAAATCTGATGCAACCTCTCCACCACAGCATCCACTCCAGGACAATCCGAAGATTCCACCTGACCAGAAGAAAATCGAGGATGAAACCCCGAATTACAGAAAAAGGGAGACACCAAGGTGGCAGAGCTGGCCCGATTATTGAGGGCAAACTCCGCTAAAGGCAAAAAAGCAACCCAATCATCCTGATCTGCAGACACAAAACACCTCAAATATGTCTCCAAGGTCTGATTCGTTCGCTCGGTCTGGCCATTAGTCTGAGGATGGAAAGCAGACGAGAAAGACAAATCTATGCCCATCGTAGCACAGAAAGCTCGCCAAAATCTAGACACGAATTGGTTACCTCTGTCAGAAACGATATTCTCCGGAATACCATGCAAACGGACCACATTTTGAAAAAACAGAGGAACCAACTCGGAAGAAGAAGGCAACTTAGGCAGGGGAACCAAATGGACCATCTTAGAGAAACGATCACACACCACCCAGATGACAGACATCTTCTGAGAAACAGGAAGATCCGAAATAAAATCCATCGAGATGTGCGTCCAGGGCCTCTTCGGGATAGGCAAGGGCAACAACAATCCACTAGCCCGAGAACAACAAGGCTTGGCCCGAGCACAAACGTCACAAGACTGCACGAAGCCTCGCACATCTCGAGACAGGGAAGGCCACCAGAAGGACCTTGCCACCAAATCCCTGGTACCAAAGATTCCAGGATGACCTGCCAACGCAGAAGAATGAACCTCAGAAATGACTTTACTGGTCCAATCATCAGGAACAAACAGTCTACCAGGTGGGCAACGATCAGGTCTATCCACCTGAAACTCCTGCAAGGCCCGCCGCAGGTCTGGAGAAACGGCAGACAATATCACTCCATCCTTAAGGATACCTGTAGGTTCAGAATTACCAGGGGAGTCAGGCTCAAAACTCCTAGAAAGGGCATCCGCCTTAACATTCTTAGAACCCGGCAGGTAAGACACCACAAAATTAAACCGAGAGAAAAACAACGACCAGCGCGCCTGTCTAGGATTCAGGCGTCTGGCGGACTCAAGATAAATTAGATTTTTGTGGTCAGTCAATACCACCACCTGATGTCTAGCCCCCTCAAGCCAATGACGCCACTCCTCAAAAGCCCACTTCATGGCCAAAAGCTCCCGATTCCCAACATCATAATTCCGCTCGGCGGGCGAAAATTTACGCGAGAAAAAGGCACAAGGTCTCATCACGGAGCAATCGGAACTTCTCTGCGACAAAACCGCCCCAGCTCCGATTTCAGAAGCGTCGACCTCAACCTGAAAAGGAAGAGCAACATCAGGCTGACGCAACACAGGGGCGGAAGAAAAGCGGCGCTTAAGCTCCCGAAAGGCCTCCACAGCAGCAGGGGACCAATCAGCAACATCAGCACCCTTCTTAGTCAAATCAGTCAATGGTTTAACAACATCAGAAAAACCAGCAATAAATCGACGATAAAAGTTAGCAAAGCCCAAAAATTTCTGAAGACTCTTAAGAGAAGAGGGTTGCGTCCAATCACAAATAGCCTGAACCTTGACAGGATCCATCTCGATGGAAGAGGGGGAAAAAATATATCCCAAAAAGGAAATCTTTTGAACCCCAAAAACGCACTTAGAACCCTTCACACACAAGGAATTAGACCGCAAAACCTGAAAAACCCTCCTGACCTGCTGGACATGAGAGTCCCAGTCATCCGAAAAAATCAAAATATCATCCAGATACACAATCATAAATTTATCCAAATAATCACGGAAAATGTCATGCATAAAGGACTGAAAGACTGAAGGGGCATTTGAAAGACCAAAAGGCATCACCAAATACTCAAAGTGGCCCTCGGGCGTATTAAATGCGGTTTTCCACTCATCCCCCTGCTTAATTCGCACCAAATTATACGCCCCACGAAGATCTATCTTAGAGAACCACTTGGCCCCCTTTATGCGAGCAAACAAATCAGTCAGCAGTGGCAACGGATATTGATATTTAACCGTGATTTTATTCAAAAGCCGATAATCAATGCACGGCCTCAAAGAGCCATCTTTCTTAGCCACAAAGAAAAAAACGGCTCCTAAGGGAGATGACGAAGGACAAATATGTCCCTTTTCCAAGGACTCCTTTATATATTCTCGCATAGCAGCATGTTCAGGCACAGACAGATTAAATAAACAACCCTTAGGGTATTTACTACCCGGAATCAAATCTATGGCACAATCGCACTCCCGGTGCGGAGGTAATGAACCAAGCTTAGGTTCTTCAAAAACGTCACGATATTCAGTCAAGAATTCAGGAATCTCAGAGGGAATAGATGATGAAATGGAAACCACAGGTACGTCCCCATGCGTCCCCTTACATCCCCAGCTTAACACAGACATAGCTTTCCAGTCAAGGACTGGGTTATGAGATTGCAGCCATGGCAATCCAAGCACCAACACATCATGTAGGTTATACAGCACAAGAAAGCGAATAATCTCCTGGTGTTCCGGATTAATCCGCATAGTTACTTGTGTCCAGTATTGTGGTTTATTGCTAGCCAATGGGGTGGAGTCAATCCCCTTCAGGGGTATAGGAGTTTCAAGAGGCTCCAAATCATACCCACAGCGTTTGGCAAAGGACCAATCCATAAGACTCAAAGCGGCGCCAGAGTCGACATAGGCATCCGCGGTAATAGATGATAAAGAACAAATCAGGGTCACAGATAGAATAAACTTAGACTGTAAAGTGCCAATTGAAACAGACTTATCAAGCTTCCTAGTACGCTTAGAGCATGCTGATATAACATGAGTTGAATCACCGCAATAGAAGCACAACCCATTTTTTCGTCTAAAATTCTGCCGTTCACTTCTGGACAGAATTCTATCACATTGCATATTCTCTGGCGTCTTCTCAGTAGACACCGCCAAATGGTGCACAGGTTTGCGCTCCCGCAGACGCCTATCGATCTGGATAGCCATTGTCATGGACTCATTCAGACCCGCAGGCACAGGGAACCCCACCATAACATCCTTAATGGCATCAGAGAGACCTTCTCTGAAATTCGCCGCCAGGGCGCACTCATTCCACTGAGTAAGCACAGCCCATTTACGGAATTTCTGGCAGTATATTTCAGCTTCGTCTTGCCCCTGAGATAGGGACATCAAGGCCTTTTCCGCCTGAAGTTCTAACTGAGGTTCCTCATAAAGCAACCCCAAGGCCAGAAAAAACGCATCCACATTGAGCAACGCAGGATCCCCTGGAGCCAATGCAAAAGCCCAATCCTGAGGGTCGCCCCGGAGCAAAGAAATCACAATCCTGACCTGCTGAGCAGGATCTCCAGCAGAGCGAGATTTCAGGGACAAAAACAACTTGCAATTATTTTTGAAATTTTGAAAGCAAGATCTATTCCCCGAGAAAAATTCAGGCAAAGGAATTCTAGGTTCAGATATAGGAACATGAACAACAAAATCTTGTAAGTTTTGAACTTTCGTGGTGAGATTATTCAAACCTGCAGCTAAACTCTGAATATCCATTTTAAACAGGTGAACACAGAGCCATTCCAGGATTAGAAGGAGAGAGAGAGAGAAAGGCTGCAATATAGGCAGACTTGCAAGAGATTCAATTACAAGCACACTCAGAACTGAGAAAAAAAAAAAAAAAAAAATCTTCAGCAGACTTCTCTTTTCTCTCCTTTCTCTGTCAATTAATTTAACCCTTTTATGGCCGGTCAAACTGTTATGGTTCTCAATGGCAAGAGAACATAGCCCAGCAAACATAAGAACTAGCTCTTGGAAGGATGGAAACTAAACTGACCATGAACTAAACCTGCCGCACAACTAACAGTAGCCGGGTAGCGTAGCCTGCATTTTATCCCTAGACGCCCAGCGCCGGCCGGAGGACTAACTAATCCTGGCAGAGGAAAATATAGTCCTGGCTCACCTCTAGAGAAATTTCCCCGAAAGGCAGACAGAGGACCCCCACAAATATTGGCGGTGATTTTAGATGAAATGACAAACGTAGTATGAAAATAGGTTTAGCAAAATTGAGGTCCGCTTACTAGATAGCAGGAAGACAGAAAGGGCACTTTCATGGTCAGCTGAAAACCCTATCAAAATACCATCCTGAAATTACTTTAAGACTCTAGTATTAACTCATAACATCAGAGTGGCAATTTCAGATCACAAGAGCTTTCCAGACACAGAAACGAAACAACAGCTGTGAACTGGAACAAAATGCAAAAACAAACAAGGACTAAGTCCAACTTAGCTGGGAGTTGTCTAGCAGCAGGAACATGCACAGAAAGGCTTCTGATTACAATGTTGACCGGCATGGAAGTGACAGAGGAGCAAGGCTAAATAGCGACTCCCACATCCTGATGGAAACAGGTGAACAGAGAGGATGATGCACACCAGTTCAATTCCACCAGTGGCCACCGGGGGAGCCCAAAATCCAATTTCACAACAGGAGGTACATTATACTAAACAGACTGCCTAATGAAGGTGCATTATACTATACAGACTGCCTAATGGGGGTGCCTTATATTGTACTGGCTGCCTAATTGGGGTGCATTATACAATACAGACTGCCTAATGGGGGTGCATTATACTATACAGACTGCCTAATGGAGGTACATTATACTAAACAGACTGCCTAATGAAGGTGCATTATACTATACAGACTGCCTAATGGGGGTGCATTATATTGTACTGGCTGCCTAATGGGGGTGCATTATACAATACAGAATGCCTAATGGCCCGGGGTGCATTATGCTATACAGACTGCCTAATGGGGGTGCATTACATTGTGCTGGCTGCCTAATGGGGGTGCATTATACTATACAGGCTGCCAAATGGGGGTGCATTATATTGTGCTGGCTGCATCAAGCAGTTTGGGGGCTACTAAGGGGTCCGTATACTGTGTGGGGGTACATTACAGTGAGGAGGCATCATGTTATGTATAAGATAGCATCATGCTGTGTATAGGAGAGCTGCACAGGGGGGAGACCCCGGGACATTATTCAACGTTAAGTGGGCACTTATTGTTATAGGGGAACTCAGGTTACTGTGACTATCAAAGGGGCACACAGGGCAATATTACTTTCTATCGAGCAAAATGTGGGCACTGTTATCTAGGGCACTTGCACCCCGCATTACTATATTATAGAGGGTTGCTTTAGAATTTAGAAGGCACAGAGAACAACACAGCAGGCGCAGTAATAGGGACACATACGGCAGCAGCATTGGGGTACTAGTAGGATGAGGAGTTTGTGGAGGTTGGTAACAGATAGTGACGTGCTGAATATATGAGAAGTGAAATGTGTCTTTGTTGTATTCTCTGCAAGCGAGTCCTGGCTAGACAAGTTGTCGTGTCGGTCTGGGCCAGATGGAAAACACCGGAAAAGTGGAAGATTCCATCAAAAAGAACGTCAGCGGTAAGTCACCTTCTGTAAGGGTATGTGCACACGATGCAGATTTAGTGCAGAATTGGTGCAGAACTGCAGCAGATTTTTCTGCTGCAGAAACGCTGCAGAACTGCACTGTGATACTTTGATATGTTCTGCAGGGCTGGTATTTACCACTGAACATATGACGGTAATATCAATATTGCTCTTTGTATAGAGATTATTTTCAGCAACATCACTCTCATCTGCTGAGGTGCTGAGGTTCTCCTCCTCTATTAGAGTCAGCCAGTTGTAATCAAGGTTACCTGGTTAAGGGCCCACTCAAAAGCTTCACCCCCTGAACTAAAACCCTAGCTACCCCTCTGATACTCTCCCTATAGGCCTCCATATAGTATAATGCACATCCCACAGGCATCTATAAACTATAATGTCCTCAACATAGGCCTCTATATATAGCATACTGCACTCGTCATAGACCTTTATACAGTATAATGCACTGACTATAGTTCTCCATATAGTATAATACACTCCCCATAGGCCTCCATATAGTATGATACAATCCCTATAGGACTCTATATAGTATACAACACTGTATGATGCCCCCTAAATAGTGTCCATATAGTATAATGCAATCCATTGTCCTCTGTATAGTAAACCGCACTCTACATAGGCCTCCATATATTATAATGCTCTCCCCATAGAGGCCTCTACAGTGTAATACAATTCCCATAGGCCTCCCTATAGTATAATGAATCCCATAGTCTTCCATATACAGGTCCTTCTCAAAAAATTAGCATATAGTGTTAAATTTCATTATTTATCATAATGTAATGATTACAATTAAACTTTCATATATTATAGATTCATTATCCACCAACTGAAATTTGTCAGGTCTTTTATTGTTTTAATACTGATGATTTTGGCATACAACTCCTGATAACCCAAAAAACCTGTCTCAATAAATTAGCATATCAAGAAAAGGTTCTCTAAACGACCTATTACCCTAATCTTCTGAATCAACTAATTAACTCTAAACACATGCAAAAGATACCTGAGGCTTTTAAAAACTCCCTGCCTGGTTCATTACTCAAAACCCCCATCATGGGTAAGACTAGCGACCTGACAGATGTCAAGAAGGCCATCATTGACACCCTCAAGCAAGAGGGTAAGACCCAGAAAGAAATTTCTCAACAAATAGGCTGTTCCCAGAGTGCTGTATCAAGGCACCTCAATGGTAAGTCTGTTGGAAGGAAACAATGTGGCAGAAAACGCTGTACAACGAGAAGAGGTGACCGGACCCTGAGGAAGATTGTGGAGAAGGACCGATTCCAGACCTTGGGGAACCTGAGGAAGCAGTGGACTGAGTCTGAAACATCCAGAGCCACCGTGCACAGGCGTGTGCAGGAAATGGGCTACAGGTGCCGCATTCCCCAGGTAAAGCCACTTTTGAACCATAAACAGCGGCAGAAGCGCCTGACCTGGGCTACAGAGAAGCAGCACTGGACTGTTGCTAAGTGGTCCCAAGTACTTTTTTCTGATGAAAGCAAATTTTGCATGTCATTCGGAAATCAAGGTGCCAGAGTCTGGAGGAAGACTGGGGAGAAGGAAATGCCAAAATGCCTGAAGTCCAGTGTCAAGTACCCACAGTCAGTGATGGTGTGGGGTGCCATGTCAGCTGCTGGTGTTGGTCCACTGTGTTTCATCAAGGGCAGGGTCAATGCAGCTAGCTATCAGGAGATTTTGGAGCACTTCATGCTTTCATCGGCTGAAATGCTTTATGGAGATGAAGATTTCATTTTTCAGCACGACCTGGCACCTGCTCACAGTGCCAAAACCACTGGTAAATGGTTTACTGACCATGGTATTACTGTGCTCAATTGGCCTGCCAACTCTCCTGACCTGAACCCCATAGAGAATCTGTGGGATATTGTGAAGAGAAAGTTGAGAGACGCAAGACCCAACACTCTGGATGAGCTTAAGGCCGCTATTGAAGCATCCTGGGCCTCCATAACATCTCAGCAGTGTCACAGGCTGATTGCCTCCATGCCACGCCGCATTGAAGCAGTCATTTCTGCCAAAGGATTCCCGACCAAGTATTGAGTGCATAACTGAACATTATTATTTGATGGTTTTTTTGTTTGTTATTAAAAAACACTTATTTGATTGGACGGGTGAAATATGCTAATTTATTGAGACAGGTTTTTTGGGTTATCAGGAGTTGTATGCCAAAATCATCAGTATTAAAACAATAAAAGACCTGACAAATTTCAGTTGGTGGATAATGAATCTATAATATATGAAAGTTTAATTGTAATCATTACATTATGGTAAATAATGAAATTTAACACTATATGCTAATTTTTTGAGAAGGACCTGTAGTATAATGCACTCACCCTAGGCCTCCATATAGCATAATTTACTCCCCATAGGCTTCAATATATAGTATAATGTACTCCCCATAGGCCTCTGTATAGTATAATGCACTCCCCATAGGCCTCTATATAGTAAAATGCACTCCTCATTAGCCTCCATATAGCATAATGCATAATGCACTCCTTTTAGGCCTCCATATAGTGTAATGCACTCCCCATAGGCCTTCATATAGTATAATGTACTCTAAATAGGCCTCTATAATAGTATAATGTACTGCTCATAGGCTTCTATGTAGTATAATGCACTCCCCATAGGCCTCTATATAGTATAAAACACTCCCCATAGGTCTCTATATAGTATAATGCTCTCTCCATAGGCCTCTATATTGTATAATGCACTCACCATAGGCCTCCACACAGCATAATTCACAACCTATAAAATAAAATACAATACTCACCTCTCTTTCTCGTTCCCCTGCTGCTCTGGTCTGTGCAGCAAGCGATCTAAGCGCCTGCACATCTCAGCACAGCGGGTGCCATGTAGTGACGTAATCACATCTGCTGTCAGTGTCTGTGTCAAAGACGCAGAGGGGAAATCAGTATTTCTGTACATTCTTAATAGTGTGCTGGTATACATAGGGTTTTTTCTAGTTTGTGACACTGTGTAATAATAGTGACATATTGTGTATTTTTGTGTTATGCAAGTTGAGTATTTATTATACTGATCACTTTTTTGATTGTCACAAATAATATTAACAGTTATTAGGTTAGCAGGTATTGAATATTTTACTATGGATCATTTTGGTACGGTTCATTAGTATGGACCTTTTTAAGTGTTTTAACCCCTTAGTGACAGAGCCAATTTGGTACTTAATGACCGAGCCAATTTTTACAATTCTGACCACTGTCACTTGAAGAGGTTATAACTCTGGAACGCTTTATCGGATCCCGCTGATTCTGAGACGGTTTTTTCGTGACATATTGTACTTCAAGATAGTGGTAACATATCTTCGATATTACTTGCGATTATTTATGAAAAAAATGGAAATATGGCGAAAATTTTTAAAATTTTGCAATTTTCAAAATTTGTATTTTTATGCCCTTAAATCAGAGAGATATGTCACGAAAAATAGTTAATAAATAACATTTCCCACATGTCTACTTTACATCAGCACAATTTTGGAAACAAATTTTTTTTTTGTTAGGGAGTTATAAGGGTTAAAAGTTGACCAGCAATTTCTCATTTTTACAACACCATCTTTTTTTTAGGGACCACATCACCTTTGAAGTCATTTTGAGGGGTCTATATGATAGAAAATAACCAAGTGTGACACCATTCTAAAAACTGCACCCCTCAAGCTGCTCAAAACCACATTCAAGAAGTTTATTAACCCTTTACGTGCTTCAGAGGAACTGAAACAATGTGGAAGAAAAAAATGAACATTTAACTTTTTTTTGCAAACATTTTATTTCAGAACCATTTTTTTTAATTTTCACAAGTGTAAAAACAGAAATTTAACCACAAATTTTGTTGTGCAATTTCTCCTGAGTACGCCGATACCCCATATGTGGAGGTAAACCACTGTTTGGGCGCACCGCAGAGCTTGGAAGTGAAGGAGCACCGTTTGACTTTTTCAATGCAGAATTGGCTGGAATTGAGATCGGATGCCATGTCGCGTTTGGACAGCCCCTGATGTGCCTAAACAGTGGAAACCCCCACAAGTGATACCATTTTGGAAACTAGACCCCTTAAGGAACTTATCTAGATGTGTGGTGAGCACTTTGAACCCCCAAGTGCTTCACAGAAGTTTATAACGTAGAGCCGTGAAAATAAAAAATCGCATTTGTTTACACAAAAATGATCTTTTCGCCCACAAATTCTTATTTTCACAAGGCTAACAGGAGAAAGTAGACAACAAAAGTTGTTGTGCAATTTCTCCTGAGTACGTCGATACCCCATATGTGGGGGTAAACCACTGTTTGGGCGCACCGAAGAGGTTGGAAGAGAAGGAGTGCCGTTTTACTTTTTCAATGTAGAATTGGCTGGAATTGAGATCGGACGTCATGTCGCGTTTGGAGAGCCCCTGATGTGCCTAAACAGTGGAAACCCCCCACAAGTGATACCATTTTGGAAACTAGACCCCTTAAGGAACTTATCTAGATGTGTGGTGAGCACTTTGAACCCCCAAGTGCTTCACAGAAGTTTATAACGTAGAGGAGTGAAAATAAAAAAATCGCATTTTTTCTACAAAAATGATCTTTTTGCCTCCAAATTTTTATTTTACCAAGGGTAACAGGAGAAAATGGACCCCCAGAAGTTGTTGTACAATTTGTCTTGAGTACGCCGACACCCCATATGTGGGGGTAAACCACTGTTTGGGCGCATTGCTGAGCTCGGAAGCAAAGGAGCGCCATTTGACTTTTCAATGCAAAATTAACTGGAATTGAGATCGGACGCCATGTCGCGTTTGGAGAGCCCCTGATGTGCCTAAACAGTAGAAACCCCCCACAAGTGACCCCATTTTGGAAACTAGACCCCCCATGGAACTTATCTAGATGTGTGGTGAGAACTTTGAATGCCCAAGTGCTTCACAGAAGTTTATAATGCAGAGTCGTGAAAATGAAAAATATTTTTTTTCCACAAAAAAGATTTTTTAGCCCCCAAGTTTTTATTTTCACAAGGGTAACAAGAGAAATTGGACCCCAAAAGTTGTTGTCCAATTTGTCCTGAGTATGTTGGTACCCCATATGTGGGGGTAAACCACTGTTTGGGCACATGGCTGAGCTCGGAAGGGAAGGAGCGCCGTTTTGGAATGCAGACTTTGATAGAATTGTCTGCGGGCGTTATGTTGCGTTTGCAGACCCCTAATGTACCTAAACAGTAGAAACCCCCCACAAGTGACCCCATTTTGGAAAATAGACCCCCCAAGGAACTTATCTAGATATGTGGTGAGAACTTTGAATGCCCATGTGCATCACAGAAGTTTATAATGCAGAGTAGTGAAAATAAAAAATATATTTTTTTTCCCACAAAAAAAGATTTTTAGCCCCCAAATTTTTATTTTCACAAGGGTAACAAGAGAAATTGGATGCCAATATTTGTTCTCCAATTTGTCCTGAGTATGCTGGTACCCCATATGTGAGGGTAAACCACTGTTTGGGCACACGGCAGAGCTCGGAAGAGAAGGAGTGCCATTTTGGAATGCAGACTTTGATAGAATTGTCTGCGGGCGTTATGTTGCGTTTGCAGAGCCCCTGATGTACCTAAACAGTAGAAACCCCCCACAAGTGACCCCATTTTGGAAACTAGACCCCCTAAGGAACTTATCTAGATATGTGGTGAGAACTTTGAATGCTCAAGTGCTTCACAGAAGTTTATAAGGCAGAGTAGTGAAAATAAAAAAAAAAATTTTTTCCACAAAAAAGATTTTTAGCCCCCAAGTTTTTATTTTCACAAGGGTAACAGGAGAAATTGGACCCCATAAGTTGTTGTCCAATTTATCCCGAGTACGCTGATGCCCCATATGTGGGGGTAAACCACTGTTTGGGCGCACGGCAGAGCTCAGAAGTGAGGGAGCACCATTTGACTTTTTTAGCGCAAAATTGGCTGTCGTGTTTGGAGACCCCCTGATGTACCTAAACAGTGGAAACCCCCCAATTCTAACTCCAACCCTAACCCCAACACACCCCTAACCCTAATCTCAACCTGATCCATAATCCTAATCACAACCCTAACCCCAAAACAGCCCTAATCTCAACCCTAACCATAACCCTAATCAAAACCCTAAATCCAACACACCCCTAATCCTAATCTCAACCTTAACCTCAAACCTAACCCTAATCCCAATACACCCCTAACCCTAATCCCAACCCTAACATTAACCCTAATCCCAACCCTAACCCTAATCCCAACCCTAATCCCAAACGTAACCCTAATCTCAACCCTAATCCCAAACGTAACCCTAATACCAACCCTAATCCAAACCCTAACCCTAATCCCAACTCTAACCCTAACTTTAGCCCCAACCCTAACCCTAACTTTAGCCCCAACCCTAACCCTAATTTTAGCCCCAACCCTAGCCCTAACCCTAACTTTAGCCCTAACCCTAAATTTAGCCCCAACCCTAACCCTAAATTTAACCCTAACCCTAGCCCTAACTTTAGCCCCAACCCTAACCCTAGCCCTAAGGCTACTTTCACACTTGCGTCGTGTGGCATCCGTCGCAATCCGTTGTTTTGGACAAAAAACGGATCCAGCAAATGTGCCCACAGGATGCCTTTTTTGCCTATAGACTTCTATTGCCGACGGATGGCCACACGTCGCGTCCATCGTGCACTGGATTCGTTGTGTTTTGGCAGACCGTCGTCACAAAAAAGTTCAATGTAACCTTTTTTGTGTACGTCGCGTCCGCCATTTCCACGCATGCGTGGCCGTAACTCTGCCCCCTCCTCCCCAGGACATAGACTGGGCAGCGGATGCGTTGAAAAACTGCATCCGCTGCCCACGTTGTGCACAATTTTCACAACGTGCGTTGGTACGTCGGGCCGACGCATTGCGACCGCCCCGTACCGACGCAAGTGTGAAAGAAGCCTAAGGCTACTTTCACACTAGCTTCGTACTCGGCCCGTCGCAGTGTGTCGGGCCGACGTACCGATGCTAGCGTTGTTTGTAAGCGCCGCACAACGGGTGCAGCAGATGCTGTTTTTCAACACATCCGCTGCCCCATTGTGAGGTGCGGGGAGGCGGGGGCGGCGTTCCGGCCGCGCATGCGTGGTCGGAAATGGCGGACACGTCGCACAAAAAACCGTTACATGTAGCGGTTTTTTGTGCCGACGGTCTGCCAAAGCACGACGCATCCGTTGCACGACGGATGCGACGTGTGGCAATCCGTCGCAATGTGTCGCTAATGCAAGTCAATGGAGAAAAAAGGCATCCTGCAAGCACATTTGCAGGATGCGTTTTTTCTCCAAAACGGCGCATTGCGACGGAAGCCAAAAAACGCTAGTGTGAAAGTAGCCTAACCCTAGCCCTAACCCTAACCCTAAATTTAGCCCCAACCCTAACCCTAAATTTAGCCCCAACCCCAACCCTAACCCTAGCCCTAACCCTATCCCTAACCCTAATTTTAGCCCCAACTCGTCTCTCCTGCGGGCCGGCAGATGGCAGCAGATGGCGGGCGCACTGCGCATGCGCCCGCCATTTTCTTTCCCGAGGAAGAAGCCGGCCGGCAGGAGGAGACGCAGGAGGACCCAGGGACACCGGTAAGTATGATAGGGTCCCGAATCCCCCTATTTCTCTGTCCTCTGATGTGCGATCACATCAGAGGACAGAGAATTACAGATCGCTTTTTTTTTTTTTTTCTTTTTGCGGTCGCCGGTAAACAGTTAATTACCGGCGATCGCAAAACAGGGGTCGGTAAAAACCGACCCCGATCATGTTCTTTGGGGTCTCGGCTACCCCCGGCAGCCGAGACCCCAAAGATCTTCCGGGGGCCGGGCGGCGGGCGCACTGCGCATGCGCCCGCCATATTTTCCCCGGAAAAAGATGGAGGCGCCTATCGGGAGCCACGAGGAGCACCGGGGGAGATAGGTGAGTATTGGGGGGGTATCGAGGGCCATCGGGGACCCTATTTCTCTGTCCTCCGATGTGCGATCCCATCGGAGGACAGAGAAATTAAATGGCAAATCGCGTTTTTTTTATTTGTTGCGACCGCCGGTAAACGGTTAATTACCAGCGATCGCAACTCGGGGGTCGGTAAAAACCCCCCGAATCATGTTCTCTGGGGTCTCGGCTACCCTCGGCAACCAAGACCCCAGAGAAAATCCAACTCTGGGGGGCGCTATTCACTTTTTCCACAGCTCCGTTAATTAACGGCGCTGTGGTTTAAGTACCCTTAGCGGCCGCCGTTAAAAGGCGTATCGGCGGTCGTTAAGGGGTTAATTGGTTCTGTTTGTTTACCCTTAGTGACGGAGCCAATTTGCAGCTTAATGACCAGGCCAATTTTTACAATCCCGACCACTGTCACTTTATGAAGTTATAACTCTGGAACGCTTTAACGGATCCTGCTGATTCTGAAATTGTTTTTTTCATGACATATTGTACTTCATGTTATTGGTAAAATTTATTCAATATTACTTGCGTTTCTTTATGAAAAAAATGGAAATATGGCGAAAATTTAAAAAAAATTGCAATTTTCAATCTTTTAACTTTTATGCCCTTAAATCAGAGAGAAATGTCACACAAAATAGTTAATAAATAACATTTCCCACATTTCTACTTTACATCAGCACAATTTTGGAAACAAATCTTTTTTTTTGTTAGGAAGTTATAAGGGTTAAAATTTGACCAGCGATTTCTAATTTTTACAACAAAATTTACAAAACCATTTTTTAGGGACCACCTCACATTTGAAGTCACTTTGAGGGGTGTACGTGACAGAAAATACCCAAAACTGACACCATTCTAAAAACTGCACCCCTCAAGTGTTGTGAATTTACCTTTTGGCTCCCTCTAGTGGCTACTAGTGATTTTACTCTGGGTATGTCATTCATCCCTTGTATGCTCACCTGGGTCGTTAGGTCAGGGGTGTTGCTATATAAGCTCCCTGGACCTTCAGTTCAATGCCTGGCAACGTTGATATCAGAGCTAATCTGTAGTGCTCTGGTCTTCTGATCCTGGTTCCTGCTTGATTAAGCTAAGTCTGCTTTCTTGCTTTTTGCTATTTGTTTTTGTTTGCATTTTTGTCCAGCTTGTATATAATCTGTTTCCTGACCTTGCTGGAAGCTCTAGGGTGGCTGGTGTTCTCCCTCCGGGCCGTTAGACGGTTCGGGGGTTCTTGAATCTCCAGCGTGGATTTTGATAGGGTTTTTGTTGACCATATAAGTTATCTTACTACATTCTGCTATTAGTAAAGTGGGCCTCTCTTTGCTAAAATCTAGTTCATCTCTGTGTTTGTCATTTCCTCTTACCTCACCGTTATTATTTGTGGGGGGCTACTATCCTACTTTTGGGGTCTATTCTCTGGAGGCAAGAGAGGTCTTTGTTTTCCTCTTCTAGGGGTAGTTAGTCCTCCGGCTGGCGCGAGACATCTAGCGACCAACGTAGGCATGTTCCCCGGCTACTGCTAGTGTTGGCGTTAGGAGTAGATATATGGTCAACCCAGTTACCACTGCCCTATGAGCTGGATTTTTGTACGTCGCAGACTTACTTGTTTCTCTGAGACCCTCGCCATTGGGGTCATAACATCAAGGTGCTCAAAACCACATTCAAAAAGTTTATTAACCCTTTATGTGCTTCACAGGAACTGAAGCAATTTGGAAGGAAAAAGTTAACATTTAACTTTTTTTTTTACAAACATTTTACTTCAGAAATAATTTTTTTTATTTTCACAAGTGTAAAAAGAGAAAATGAACCACAAAAGTTGTTGGGCAATTTCTCCTGAATACGCCGTTACTGCATATGTGGGGGTAAACCACTGTTTGTGCGCACGGCAGAGCTTGGAAGAGAAGGAGTGCCGTTTGACTTTTTCAATGCAGAATTGGCTGGATTTGAGATTGGATGCCATGTCAGGTTTGGAGACCCCTGATGTGCCTAAACAATGGAAACCCCCCACAAGTGACACCATTTTGGAAACTAGACCCCTTAGGGAACTTATCTAGATGTCTGTTGAGCACTTGAAAACCCAAGTGCTTCACAGAAGTTTATAACGTAAAGTGTTATGAACTGGTGGCCTAGGAGCAGCATGGACGAGCTCTGGAGTAGGTGGCCTCTATACTGACCACAGACCCTGAACTTAACACATCAACTAGAAGTAGCCGTGGGATGTTCCTGTCACTCCCTAGACACCTCGTCACGGCCGGAGGACTAATTACACCTAAAGAAAGAAACAGGAATACTATCTTGCCTCAGAGAAAATTCCCAAAGGAAAGGCAGCCCCCCACAAATATTGACTTTGAGAGAAGAGGGAAATTACAAACGCAGACTGAAAACAGAATTTAGCAAAGGAGGCCACGCTACCTAGAAAGAAAAGACAGGAAAGAGTACTGTGCGATCAGTATAAAAAATACTACAAAATCCACCACAGGGAATACAAAAATCTCCACACCTAACTAAAGGCATGGAGGGTAACTCTGTGACTCCAGAGCTTCCAACTTGGCTGAATAAATCTTAACACAGACAAAGCTGGACAAGAAAAAACATAGCAATTCACAGAACTATTAAGTCCACCGCATGTGGACTCCAAAAACAGAGCCAGGACTTATCTTTGATGATTTGGACAATCCAGAAGGAGAAACCAAGCAGAGATGTGGTTCCCTAGAAAACAATGGACAACTGGCACTCACTAAAGGCAGGAGCCAGACTAAATAGCCCCGTCCAAAGTGGAAGCAGCTGAAGACTGTTGTGAAGGACAAACAGCAGCACTACCACTCATAACAACCGGAGGGAGCCCAAAAGCAGAACCCACAACAGAATTCACAACAGTACCCCCCACCCCTTGAGGAGGGGTCACCGAACCCTCACCAGAGCCCCCAGGCCGATCCAGACGAGCCAAATGGAAGGCACGAACCAAATCGTCAGCATGAACATCGGAGGCAACAACCCAAGAATTATCCTCCTGGCCATAACCCTTCCACTTGACAAGATACTGAAGCCTCCGTCTAGAAAAACAAGAATCCAAGATCTTCTCCACAACATACTCCAACTCCCCATCAATCAACACCGGGGCAGGATGATCAACAGAGGGAACCGCGGGCACCACATATTTCCGCAACAAAGATCTATGAAAAACATTATGGATGGAAAAAGAGGCTGGAAGGGTCAAACGAAAAGACACTGGATTGATAATCTCAGAAATCCTATAAGGACCAATAAACCGAGGCTTGAACTTCGGGGAAGAAACCTTCATAGGAACATGACGAGAAGACAACCAGACCAAATCCCCAACTCGAAGCCGGGAACCCACATGCCGACGACGGTTGGCAAAACATTGAGCCTCCTCCTGAGACAACACCAAATTGTCCACAACATGAGCCCAAATCTGCTGCAACCTGTCAACCACAGAGTCCACCCCAGGACAATCAGAAGACTCAACCTGCCCTGAAGAAAAACGAGGATGAAACCCAGAATTACAAAAGAATGGTGACACCAAGGTAGCAGAACTAGGCCGATTATTAAGGGCAAACTCGGCCAATGGCAAGAAAGCCACCTAATCATCCTGATCGGCAGACACAAAGCATCTCAAATAAGTTTCCAAAGTCTGGTTAGTTTGCTCGGTTTGGCCGTTTGTCTGAGGATGAAATGCGGAAGAAAAAGACAAATCAATGCCCAGCTTAGCACAAAAGGACCGCCAAAACCTAGAAACAAACTGGGAACCTCTATCGGACACAATATTCTCCGGAATGCCATGCAAACGAACCACATGCTGAAAAAACAACGGAACCAACTCAGAAGAGGAGGGCAACTTACGCAAAGGTACCAAATGAACCATCTTAGAAAACCGGTCACAGACCACCCAGATAACAGACATCCTCTGGGAAACAGGAAGATCCGAAATAAAATCCATAGAAATATGCGTCCAAGGCCTCTCGGGGACCGGCAAAGGCAAAAGCAACCCACTGGCGCGGGAGCAGCAAAGTTTGGCCCGCGCACAAGTCCCACAGGACTGCACAAAAGAACGCACATCTCGTGACAAAGAAGGCCACCAAAATGACCTACTAACCAAATCTCTGGTACCAAAAATCCCAGGATGGCCAGCCAACACAGAACAGTGAACCTCAGAAATCACTTTACTAGTCCATCTGTCAGGAATAGTGTTGACTCTGTTGAGCGATACCTTCCGATATCGGAAAGTATCGGTATCGGAAAGTATCGGCCGATACCGTCAAAGTATCGGATCTAATCCGATACCGATACCCGATCCCAATGCAAGTCAATGGGACGAAAATATCGGAATTAAAATAAACCCTTTATAAACTTGTAGGTTCATTCTACATGAAGGAAAACAACTAAGAATAATGTAGGATGTATTGGGGGACGTGGCGGAGACATTAAAGGCACATAGGTTTAGCCCAATCTAATAGAATAGCAGGATTTTTTGTTTTTTTTTTATGACGTTTGGCGTTAGAAAGATTTTGACTATGTTTTTTTTTTTTTTTTTTTTTTTCAGATATTGATGTTTCACTACTTCCACGTCCTTCACCTTCTTTTTTACTTCTCCCACTTTCTTCTTCATTATCCTCATCATCAGCTTCTTTGACATCAACTATCTTCACCTTATTCATCTTCTTCTTCTACCTATATTTTTTTTTTTTTACATTGTTCATATTCTTTTTATTTAACTATTATCTTTTTCATATTCAACTTCTTCATCATATTCTTATTTGTGACAGGCATTCCCGTAGTTGTTATCTATAAAAGTTTGAAGATTACACCTTCCGTTCTGCCTGTCACAAAAGAGTTACATTTGTCCGCGTTCAGTTTGGCCTGCAGCATCAGGCTTTATCCAGGGGCACCACGAGGAGGAACGGACTCACCCCCATACACTGCTTAGTCTTCTTCTGCTTATAATTTACATAATATCTTTTGCTCTGATATTTAGTCTTATGCTTAATGTTCTTCTGCTCTTTGTTCTGCAGCCTCTTGTTCTTCTGCTTCTCGGTCTCCCATGTCGTCGTCGTCTCCAGAGTCGTCGTCTCCAGGGTCGTCATCTCCAGGGTCGTCGTCTTCGGGGTGGTCTTCAGGGTCATCGTCTCCAGGGTCGTCGTCATCACGGTGGTTGTCGTCTCTGGTGTCGTCGTCATCTTAGGGGTGGTCTTCCGGGTCATCGTGTTTAGTCTCTTGAACTTGGAAATGTAGCAGAAGGTACAAGAAGGCTGAGAAAATGCCGAGAAACAGCTGATGGAACTGGAACTCGGATGGCTACCCGAAGGTCCAAGAGCCAATGGAACTACCGAGGACCAGCTGACGTTACTGGAACCCGGTTACTAAGCAGGAGGTACCCGTGCCTGAAAGCACTACCAAGGACCACCTGACGTTGGTGGAACTCGGATACCCAGAGGGAGGCACCTAAGCCAAAGGCTCTGCCCGGAACCAGCTGACGGTACTGGAACCAGGATGGGGAGCAGAAGGTACAAGAGCAAAAGACACTGCCGAGAACCAGCTGACGGTACTGGAACCCGGATGGGTAGCCGAAGGTCCAAGAGCCAATGGAACTACCGAGGACCAGCTGACGTTACTGGAACCCGGTTACTAAGCAGGAGGTACCCGTGCCTGAAAGCACTACCAAGGACCACCTGACGTTGGTGGAACTCGGATACCCAGAGGGAGGCACCTAAGCCAAAGGCTCTGCCCGGAACCAGCTGACGGTGCTGGAACCAGGATGGGGACCTATTCAAGCTTGTCTTCCTAGAGCCCCAACTAGCAGTGTTGGAACAAAGGGTCAGCAGGAGGAGGAGAGGGAGCAGAGTGTAGGCCGAAGCCTGCACTGGCAGCAGCTTTGGGTCTGTTGTGTCTGCGTGGCAGTTGCAGGACACGTTGCTGGCTGCACAGCAGGGGAACAGCTGGCGGTGCTGAACCCCACTGACACATTGGCTGGTGTTTTTCTCTGTGCAGCTAGCAGTACCGGGCCCCAACTGGCGGTGTTGGAGCCCGGGCTCTGCAGGGGGAGCAGAGTGTAGGCCGAAGCCTAATTGAACCAATTTCAAAGGTAACCTTTAACCCCCCCTCAGGTGTTACAAAGTAGAAGAGCCACAGCTTATGCAGCAGTAGTGCTGCACAAGTCAAAGGTTGCTCTTTTAATTTTTCTCCTTGCACACGCTGAATGAAACACGTATAACATTTAGCCCTTTATACAGTCAAACTGTGTTGGAGGCGCGAGTTCCCTTCGTAATGAGATGCAGCACAGATGTCAAGAATCCCACCTTGGTGCTGGGTGCAGCCTCCTGAGCTTTGTTATTTGCTGTACAGGAGTCTGCGCTGTCGTGTTATCCCCTGGCCTAGCGCTGTTAGCGCTGCCCATCTTCTGACATCATTTAATGTCGGCCGGTGCGGTTCGCGATGACCATGAATCCCAGCCCCGCAGTGTCTTAACATTGTTAAAACACTGCGGGGCTGGGATTCAGGGCCTGGCGCAGCACATATGTTCGCCTCTCACACTCGGGTCCTTACACCCGCTTCAGACTGTGCGGCGTCAGCTGATCCCTTATCGCATGCCACGGCCATGAAGCCGCACAGTCTGAAGAAGGCGGAAGGAGATGAGGGACAGGCGAACTGATGCACTGCTCATGCCCATCAATCACACCCTCGCAGTCCCAATAAATAAGACACCGAGGGGCGTTGTGTGGGTCAGGGCGGCCGCAGAGGCGCAGGCAGCCAAACAATGATGCCTGAAGACGGGCAGTGCTACCAAGGGGGTTGCAGCGTGTCATTACAAAGGAAAGTCACACCTCCGGGACGGTTAAATGGTCACACAGAGGACACATTTCAGACGTGTTTTCAGTTCCACATGTGCGAGGAGAATACGTTTATGAGCCACCTTGCACACATGCAGCATTACCGCTGTACAAGGGGGCTGTAAAACGTACAAACGCCTGGGGGAGGGGGGACAGGTTCCCTTCAATTTCAGTTCTTGTGTCTGCGTGGCTTTTGCAGGACACGATGCCGGCTACACAGCAGGGGAACAGCTGGCGGTGCTGAACCCCACTGACACATTGGCTGGTGTTTTTCTCTGTGCAGCTAGCAGTACCGGGCCCCAACTGGCGGTGTTAGAGCCCAGGGTCAGCAGGAGGAGGAGATGGAGCAGAGTGTAGGCCGAAGCCTGCACTGGCGGCAGCTTTGGGTCTGTTGTGTCTGCGTGGCAGTTGCAGGACACGTTGCCGGCTGCACAGCAGGGGAACAGCTGGCGGTGCTGAACCCCACTGACACATTGGCTGGTGTTTTTCTCTGTGCAGCTAGCAGTACCGGGCCCCAACTGGCGGTGTTGGAGCCCGGGCTCTGCAGGGGGAGCAGAGTGTAGGCCGAAGCCTAATTGAACCAATTTCAAAGGTAACCTTTAACCCCCCCTCAGGTGTTACAAAGTAGAAGAGCCACAGCTTATGCAGCAGTAATGCTGCACAAGGTAAAGGTTGCTCTTTTAATTTTGCTCCTTGCACACGCTGAAAGGAACACGTATAACATTTTGGCCCTTACAGTCAAACTGATTTTGAGGCGTGAGTTCCCTTCGTAAAGAGACGCAGTACAGCTGGCAAAAATGCCACCTTGGTGCTTTGCGCGGCCTCCTGAGCATCGTTATTTGTTGCATAGGAGTCTGCGCTTTTGTGTTATCCCTTGGCCTAGCGCTGTTAGCGCTGCCCATCTTCTGACATCATTTAATGTCGGCAAGGGCGGTTTGCGATGACCATGAATCCCAGCCCCGCAGTGTCTTAACATTGTTAAAACACTGCGGGGCTGGGATTCATGGCCTGGCGCAGTACATATGTTCGCCTCTCGCTTGGGTTCTTACACCCGCTTCAGACTGTGCGGCGTCAGCTGATCCCTTATCGCATGCCACGGCCATGAAGCCGCACAGTCCGAAGAAGGCGGAAGGAGATGAGGGACAGGCGAAGAAATGCACCGTTCATGCCCATCAATCACACCCTCGCAGTCCAAATAAATAAGACACCGAGGGGCGTTGTGTGGGGCAAGGCGGCTGCAGAGGCGCAGACAGCCAAACAATGATGCCAGAAGACGGACAAGGAGCTTGTTGCGTGTCAATACAAAGGAAAATCACACCTGAGGGATGTTTTAATGGTCGCAGAGGACTCATTTTAGACGTGTTCAGTTCAACATGGGCAAGGAGAATAAGTTTCTGAGCCACCTTGCACACATGCAGCATTACTGTCGTACAAGGTGGCTGTAAAACGTACAAACGCCTGGGGGAGGGGGGACAGGTTTCCTTCAATTTCAGTTCTTGTGTCTGCGTGGCTGTTGCAGGACACGTTGCCGGCTACACAGCAGGGGAACAGCTGGCGGTGCTGAACCCCACTGACACATTGGCTGGTGTTTGGCTCTGTGCAGCTAGCACATCTGGGCCCCAACTGGCGGTGTTAGAGCCCAGGGTCAGCAGGAGGAGGAGAGGGAGCAGAGTGTAGGCCGAAGCCTGCACTGGAGCAAGTTGAAAGGGAAACTTTAACCCCCCCCCCCAGGCGTTTGTAGCTGAAAGAGCCATCGTGTACAGCACTAATGCTGGAAAAGGTAAACTTAGCTCTTTTAATTATGGTCCTTGCACATGCTGAACCTAACACTTATGAAAAGTGTCCCCTCCTACCGTGATACCGTCCGGTTGGTGGAACTTTCCTTTGTGATGTGACGCAGCACAGCCGTCATTCTTACCCCCTTGGCGCCGTGCGCCGCCTCCTCAGCGTTGTTTGAATCAGTCCCGGAGCCTGCGCTGTTAGGTTAGCCCTGGGCCATGCACATATTTTGCGCTGCCCGTCTTCTGACATCATTTGGTGTCAGACTGGCTGCGCCTGTGCGGCCGCGCTGGCCGAGATCCCGCCTCGCAGTGTCGTCTAATGTAATCCCACCGCGGGCCTGGGATCCGTGGCCATGCGCAGTGCATATCCTCGCCTCTCACTCCCCTCCCTACGGCTTCTTAAGACTGTGCGGTGTCACGGCCGTGGCATGCTATTAGGGACCAGCTGACACCGCACAGTCTGAAGAAGCCGTAGGGAGATGAGTGAGAGGTGGAGGTTCAGATATGCACTGCGCATGTCCATGGATCTCAGGCCCCCAGTGGGATTAAATCAGAAGACAGTACGAGGCGGGATCTCGTCCAGCACGGCCGCACAGGCGCAGCCAGCCTGACACCAAATGATGTCAGAAGACGGGCAGCGCAAAATGTGTGCATGGCCAAAGGCTAACCTAACAGCGCAGGCTCCGGGACTGATTCAAACAACGCTGAGGAGGCGGCGCACGGCGCCAAGGGGGTAAGAATGACGGCTGTGCTGCGTTACATCACAAAGGAAAGTTCCACCAACCGGACGGTATCACGGTAGGAGGGGACACTTTTCATAAGTGTTAGGTTCAGCATGTGCAAGGAGCACCACGAAAAGAGGCACTTTTTCCCTTTGCATCATTACTGCTGCACAAGGTGGCTCCTTCAGTAACAAACGCCTGGGGGGGGGGGACAGGTTCCCTTAAATTTAACTTGTTGTGCCTGCGTGGCGGTCGCAGTACACGTTGCCGTATACACAGCAGGGGAACAGCTGGCGGTGCTGAACCCCACTAACACATTGGCGAGGTGTTTGGCTCTGTGCGGACAGCACTTCTGGACGGCAACTAGCGGTGTTGGAGCCCAGGGACAGGAGGAGGAGGAGAAGGTGGAGGAGGTGGAGGAGATAGGAGGGATTGCCACACACACAGCAGGGGAACAGCTGACGTTACTGAACCCCAATAACAGAGGAGGGACTGTTGGGACTGTGCGGACAGCACTTCTGGACGGCAACTAGCGGTGTTGGAGCCCAGGGACAGGAGGAGGAGGAGGAGGTGGAGGAGATAGGAGGGATTGCCACACACACAGCAGGGGAACAGCTGACGTTACTGAACCCCAATAACAGAGGAGCGACTGTTGACTGTGCGGACAGCACTACCAGGCAACAACTAGCGGTGTTGGGGCCCAGGGACAGCAGGAGAAGCAGAGGAACACAATGTAGGCCGAAGCCTGATTGGAGAAAGTCGAAAGGGAACCTTTAACCCCCCCCAAGGCGTTTGTAGCTGAAAGAGCCAGCTTGTGCAGCAAAAAAGATGCAAAAGGAAAAGGTGGCTCTTTTCATGATGCTCCTTGCAAACACAGAACTAAACACTTATAAAATGTGTCCCCTGATACCGTGAGACCGTCCCGGAGGTGGGACTTTCCTTCGTAATATGACGCAGCACAGCCGTCATTCCTACCTCCTTGGCGCCGTTCCCCGGCTCCTCAGCGTTGTTTGATTCCGTACCGGAGCATGCGCTGTTATGTTATCCCTTGGCAAGGCACACTTAGCGCTGCCCATCTTCTGACATCATTTGGTGTCAGGCTGGCTGAGCCTGTGCGGCCGCGCTGGCCGAGAGCCCGCCTCGCAGTGTCGTCTAATGTAATCTCACCGCGGGCCTGGGATCCGTGGCCATGCGCAGTGCATATCCTCGCCTCTCACTCCCCTCCCTACGGCTTCTTAAGACTGTGCGGTGTCACGGCCGTGGCATGCTATTAGGGACCAGCTGACACCGCACAGTCTGAAGAAGCCGTAGGGAGATGAGTGAGAGGTGGAGGTTCAGATATGCACTGCACATGTCCATGGACCTCAGGCCCCCAGTGGGATTAAATCAGAAGACACTGCGAGGCGGGCTCTCGGCCAGCGCGGCCGCACAGGCGCAGCCATCCTGACACCAAATGATGTCAGAAGACGGGCAGCGCTAAGTGTGCCTGGCCAAGGGATAACATAACAGCGCAGGCTCCGGGACGGAATCAAACAACGCTGAGGAGCCGTGGCACGGCGCCAAGGGGGTAGGAATGACGGCTGTGCTGCGTCATATTACGAAGGAAAGTCCCACTTCCGGGACGGTTTTACGGTATCAGTGGACACATTTTATAAGTGTTAAGTTCTGCGTGTGCAAGGAGCTAAACAAAAATAGCTACCTTTTCCTTGTGCAGCATTACTGCTGCACAAGGTGGCTCTTTCAGTAACAAACGCCTTGGGGGGGGGGGGACAGGTTCCCTTACATTTCAGTTGTTGTGTAAGCGTGGCGGTCGCAGGACACATTGCCGGCTACACAGCTGGGGATCAGCTGACGTTACTGAAACCCAATAACACTGGGTCGTATGTTCTGACTGTGCAGACGGCACTTCTGAGCCTCAACTGGCGGTGTTGGAGCCCAGGAATTAAAGTTCAGGTGGTAGAAAGATGAACACAACAGGAGACCTGGATACTGTAGACAGTCACCTAATTATTTAATCAGGAAGAGGAGTGGCAAATTCCTGCGAGATCCAGGCCTTGTTCATTTTCAGGAAAGTAAGCCGGTCAACGTTATCGGAGGATAGTCGCATGCGACGGTCAGTTAGTACACCACCTGCAGCACTAAAGACACGTTCCGACAATACACTGGCCGCAGGGCAAGACAGCACCTCCAATGCATACTGGCTTAGCTCTGGCCATGTATCCAGCTTTGAGACCCAAAACTTGAAAGGTGAAGAGCCGTCTGGGAGTACAGCAAGAGGGCAAGACATGTAGTCTGTCACCATCTGACGGAACCGTTGCCTCCTGCTGACTGGAGCCATCTGTGATGGTGTAGACTTTTGTGGCGGGCACAGAAAACTGTGCCACAGTTGGGCCATACTGGTCTTGCCTTGGGCAGAGGCACTGCTTCTGCTCCCTCTTTGTGCAGAGCCTCCACCACTGCCTGGACGCACTGAGCTGCTTTGGAATGCACTAGCAGCACTTCTCTCAGTTGGAATGGAGAAGATGATGGAATTCACCAGTGTGTCTTGGTACTCCCGCATCTTTCACTCCCGGTTCAACGGAGTGATGAGGCTTTCCACGTTGTCCCGGTAGCGAGGATCGAGGAGGGTGAACACCCAATAATCAGACATGTTGAGAATGTGGGCGATGCGGCGGTGGTTTCTCAGGCACTGCAGCATGTAATCCACCATGTGCTGCAGACTGCCAACTGCCCAAGAAACGCTGTCCCCTGCTGGAGGCGTTATCTCTGCCCGCTCGTCATCACCCCACCCTCGCTGTACACACTGAGTACTGGACAATTGTGTAACTCCCTCCTCTGGACGGATGTCTTCCTCCTCCATTGACTCCTCCTCATCCTCCTCACAAACTGTCCCCTGCCTACGCGTTTGTGAGGAACCACGTGGCGCTGACTGTCCAGAAGATGATGGAAATGCTGAATCCTCATCCTCCACCTCTTCCACAACATCATCCCTTAGCGCTTGCAGTGATTTTTCAAGCAGGCAGATAAGGGGGACAGTCATGCTGACTAGTGCATCATCTGCACTCGCCATCCGCGTGGAATAATCAAAGGGACGCAAAACCTGGCAGACGTCATTCATAGTGGCCCACTCTGTGGTTGTGAAGTCTGTACGGCGCTGAGTGCGACTTCTTTGCGCCTGAAGCAGCTGGTACTCCATTACAGCTTGCTGCTGCTCACACAACCGCTCCAACATATGTAACGTGGAATTCCACCTGGTAGGTAGGTCACATATGATGCGATGTTCTGGCAGGCGGTGTCGGCGCTGCAGAGCCGCAATGCGCGCTTTTGCCGTGCTGGAACGCCGCAAGTGAGCACACTCTAGGCGGACCTTGTGCAGCAGTGCATCAAGATCCGGATAGTCCCTCAAAAAACTCTGCACGACCAAATTGAGCACATGTGCCAGACATGGGATGTGAGTGAGGTTGCCGAGGCCCAGAGCTGCCACCAGATTTCGGCCATTATCACACACTACCATGCCTGGCTGGAGATTCGCTGGCACAAACCACACATCGCTCTCCTGCTTGATGGCATTCCAGAGCTCCTGCGCTGTGTGGCTTCGATTCCCCAAATAAATTAATTTCAAGACGGCCTGTTGACGTTTGGCCACGGCTGTGCTCATGTCGGTCGTAACAGGTAAACGTTCATCACAAGTCCATGTGGAGGTGGACTGTGACGGCTCCTGCAGCGATGATTCTGAGGAACTGGTGTAAGAGGAGGAGTCAATGCGTACAGAATGGATTCCTGCAATCCTTGGAGTGGGCAGGACACGTCCTGCGCCACTCGCACGGTCTGTACCCGGCTCAACGACATTACCCAATGGGCAGTGAGGGAAAGGTATCGCCCCTGTCCATGTTGACTGGTCCACGCATCGGTGGTGAGGTGGACCTTGCTACTGACGGCGTTCAGTAGCGCGTGTTTTATGTGTCCCTCCACATGCTTGTGCAGGGCAGGGACGGCTTGCCTGCTGAAGTAAAAGCGGCTGGGCACATTGTACTGTGGGACTGCCAATGACATCAAGTCACGGAAGCTGTCAGTCTCCACCAGCCTGAATGACAGCATTTCCAGTGACAGAAGTTTGGCAATGCCTGCAGTCAGAGCCTGTGCTCGTGGGTGGTTTGACGAGAAAGGCCGCCTTTTCTCCCATGCCTGTACTACCGATGGCTGTAGACTGGGCTGGGAGTGTGTGGATGACTGGGAAAGTGGTGCTGCGGGTGGAATTACAGCGGGTCTCTGGACAACAGGGCCAGAGGTTCTTCCACGGCGATCCTGGGAGGAAGCCGAACCAGCTGCGTGTGAGCTGGAGGAAGAGGCAACACGAGGTGAAGAGGTGGTAGCTGCCGCTGTTGGTTGGCCTAGCTCTTCAGTGTGTTTTTCTAACTCCGCCGGGTGCCTGGTGCGCACATGTTTCCACATGTTGGAGGTATTGAGGTTGCTGACATTTTTCCCTCTTTTGACTTTGTGATGACACACCTTGCATTTGACATAGCAAATGTCATCTGCAACTGTGTCAAAAAAAGACCAGGCACTGCAAGTCTTGGGATCGCCCTTTTTGGCTTTTGGAAGAGACATGCTCTTAACGGGTGCCAAAGCGGAGGCTGCAGGATCCGCAGTCTTCCCCCTCCCTCTCCCTTTTTGAGCCGTACGGGGAATCTCTTCCTCAGAGCTGCTCCCACCACCTTCCTGTCCCTCACGCCAAGATGGGTCAAGGACCTCATCATCTACACTACCCTCTGCCCCCAACTGCTCCTCCTGGGTAGTCTCAGCAGCAGAGCACGCACCAGTAAGTGGCACCTGAGTGTCATCATCAGCTGATGCGGCCTGCGATGTGGTGAACGGAGCCACTGGCCCACCCGCCTCTTCAGAGGAAGAGAGAAAAAGCTGTTGGGCATCACTGCACCCTGCCTCTTCTTCCATTTCTCCAATGCTGCTTGGCTGGCCCCCTGTTTCCAAGCCAAGAGATTCAGAGAACAGAAGTAGAGACGGCTCCTGTCCTGGGCTCTCTGTCTGCCTGGGCAATTTGGCAGGTGGTGAAGAGACAGATGGCTGCTCTCCAGTGCTCTGTGTCTGAGAGGATGTGGCACTAATTGAAGTTGATGCATTAGCTGCCATCCATCCGACAACGGCTTCAATTTGTTCTTCACGCAGCAGCGGTGTACGGCGCTCTGCGACAAAGCTGCGCATGAATGACTGTTCCCTGGTGAAAGTGGGTGCTGATGAGTCACCGGTGCCCGCAGCAGGCACAGAATCCCCACGTCCCCTCCCTGCTCCGCGCCCATGCCCACGCCCACGTGCCTTACTCACTGCCTTCTTCATCTTGGTTGACTGATAAAGATAAGCAGAAAAGTACTAACGGATTTGTGTGCTTATTCCTGAACAACTCCTCCTAACAGGTATAAGAAACACTAATTTTCTAAAGTGTGGACTAGACTTTAATATGAGCTAATGTGGCCTACACAAATGTAAAGTGGTGTCACTGGTGTGTTTGGTGAACTTTATTATTTATTTATTTTTTGGGGGCTGAACTGACAACAGATAGAGCTGCAGTCACACGGAGACCGTGCAGACAGACGTAAACGGCGCTGCAAGGCCCACAAACCCTCCTCTACGTTATCCTATGTAGTGTTTTTCCACAAGTTAGCTGGAGACGGGTGGAAAGACACTAATAGGAATTTTTTGAAAAAATGTGCAGCAGCCTGCACTACTTAAAACAAAATGAAAATTGATTTTGCGGTATGACGCAGTGAAGAACCCTGAGCTGGAGACAACCAGGCTATGGCTGCTCACAGACTACAGGGCGAGCTGCAGTCACACGGAGACCGTGCAGACAGCCGTAAACGGCGCTGCAAGGCCCAAAAACCCTCCTCTACGTTATCCTATGTAGTGTTTTTCCACAAATTAGCTGGAGACGGGTGGAAAGACACTAATAGGAATTTTTTGAAAAAATGTGCAGCAGCCTGCACTACTTAAAACAAAATGAAAATTGATTTTGCGGTATGACGCAGTGAAGAACCCTGAGCTGGAGACAACCAGGCTATGGCTGCTCACAGACTACAGGGCGAGCTGCAGTCACACGGAGACCGTGCACACAGCCGTAAACGGCGCTGCAAGGCCCAAAAACCCTCCTCTACGTTATCCTATGTAGTGTTTTTCCACAAATTAGCTGGAGACGGGTGGAAAGACACTAATAGGATTTTTTTGTAAAAATTAGCAGCAGACTACACTACTTGGAAAAAAAAAAAAAAGAACAGTATGAGGCAATGAACCACCCTCCCTGAACTGAATACAACCAGCTATGGATGGCCTATGTGGCTGCACTCAGACTAGAGAGTGGGCTGCACTCACACACACACACACACAGACCTTGCAGATCGCTGTGAAAACAGCGCTACAAGGCAAAAGCAAGGTGAATAGTAGGTGAACACAGCGGTTGCTAAATTAGCCTTTGGAAAGCACAAAGAAGCAAATCGCTATCTCTAAACTGTCCCTCAGTCAGCAAACAGCGCCCTGTCACTAACTGAATTCACAGCAGAGTGATCGCAAAATGGCGCCAGCGACTTTTAAACTGCATCATGACATCATTTCAGCAGCCAATCACAGCAATGCCAGTAGTTTCATGCCCTCCATGCTGAACAGGATGTGCCCACACTTGGAATCATTCTCATTGGATGAATTTGTGCAGTTTGAATCTGTGAACTTACGATTCCGGTATCCGATACGCGGCAAGTATCGGAATCCCGGTATCGGAATTCCGATACCGCAAGTATCGGCCGATACCCGATACTTGCGGTATCGGAATGCTCAACACTAGTCAGGAACAAACAGTTTCCCCGCTGGACAGCGATCAGGTTTATCAACCTGAAACTCCTGAAGAGCCCGTCGCAAATCAGGGGAGATGGCAGAAAGAATCACCCCCTCCTTAAGAATACAAACCGGCTCAAGAATCCCAGGGGAATCAGGCAAGAAACTGCTAGAGAGGGCATCAGCCTTAACATTCTTAGAACCTGGAAGATACGAGACAACAAAATCAAAACGGGAGAAAAACAGGGACCATCGGGCCTGTCTAGGATTCAGCCGTTTGGCAGACTCGAGATAAATCAGATTCTTATGATCGGTCAAGACCACAATACGGTGCTTGGCCCCCTCAAGCCAATGTCGCCACTCCTCAAATGCCCACTTCATAGCCAACAACTCACGATTGCCGACATCATAATTGCGTTCCGCAGGCGAAAACTTTCGAGAAAAGAAGGCACACGGTTTCATCAAGGAACCATCAGAATTTCTCTGAGACAAAACGGCCCCTGCCCCAATCTCAGAAGCGTCAACCTCAACCTGAAAAGGAAGAGAAACATCCGGCTGACGCAACACAGGGGCAGAAGTAAATCGGCGCTTAAGCTCCTGAAAGGCAGAAATGGCCTCAGAGGACCAATTAGCTACATCAGCGCCCTTCCTCGTCAAATCGGTCAGGGGTTTAACCACACTGGAGAAGTTGGCAATGAAACGGCGATAAAAATTAGCAAAGCCCAAAAATTTCTGAAGGCTCTTCACGGATGTGGGCTGGATCCAATCATGAATGGCCTGAACCTTAGCCGGATCCATTTCTATAGATGATGGAGAAAAATGAAGCCCAAAAAAGAAACCTTCTGTACTCCAAAGAGGCACTTAGACCCCTTCACAAACAAGGCATTATCACGAAGGACCTGAAATACCATCCTGACTTGTTTCACATGAGACTCCCAATCATCGGAAAAAATCAAAATATCATCCAAATATACAATCATGAATTTATCAAGATAATTCCGAAAAATGTCATGCATGAAGGACTGAAACACAGATGGGGCATTAGAGAGTCCGAATGGCATCACAAGATACTCAAAATGGCCCTCGGGGGTATTAAATGCAGTTTTCCATTCGTCACCCTGCTTAATACGAACCAGATTATATGCCCCTCGAAGGTCAATCTTAGTAAACCAACTAGCCCCCTTAATTCTGGCAAACAAATCAGAAAGCAAAGGCAAAGGGTATTGGAATTTGACCGTGATCTTATTCAAGAGGCGATAATCAATACAGGGTCTCAAGGAACCATCCTTCTTGGCAACAAAAAAAAACCCTGCTCCTAATGGAGAAGAAGATGTCCGAATATGCCCCTTCTCCAAAGACTCCTTTACATAGCTCTGCATGTTCAGGCACAGACAGGTTGAAAAGTCGGCCCTTAGGAAACTTACAGCCTGGAATCAAATCAATAGCACAATCACAGTCCTATGCGGTGGAAGGGAACTGGACTTGGGCTCATCGAAAACATCCTGGAAATCTGACAGAAACTCAGGAATTTCAGAAGAGGGGGAGGAGGAAATTGACATCAGAGGAACGTCATCGTGAACCCCCTGACAACCCCAACTAGTCACAGACATAGATTTCCAATCCAACACCAGATTGTGTACCTGTAACCATGGAAACCCCAGCACAACAGCATCATGCAAATTATGTAACACCAGGAAGCGACAATCTTCCTGATGGGCTGGCGCCATGCACATGGTTAACTGTGTCCAAAACTGAGGTTTATTTTTAGCCAATGGTGTAGCATCAATCCCCCTCAAAGGGATAGGACTCCGCAAAGGCTGTAAGGAAAAACCACAACGTCTGGCAAATTCTAAGTCCATTAAATTTAAATCGGCGCCTGAATCCACAAATGCCATGACAGAGAATGACGATAATGAGCAGATCACGGTCACAGATAACAGAAATTTAGGTTGTACAGTACTGATAGTAACGGAATTAGCGATTCTCTTGGCACGCTTAGGGCAATCAGAAATAACATGAGCAGAATCGCCGCAGTAAAAGCACAACCTATTCTGACGTCTGAATCCTTGGCGTTCCGCTGTAGACACAATCCTATCACACTGCATAGGCTCAGGACTCCGCTCGGAAGACAACGCCATAGTGTGCACAACTCTGCGCTCACGCAAGCGCCGATCAATTTGAATGGCCAGAGACATAGAATCACTCAGACCTGCAGGCGTGGGGAACCCCACCATAACATCTTTAACAGATTCAGAAAGACCCTTTCTGAAAATTGCCGCCAAAGCATCCTCATTCCACTTAGTAAGCACAGACCATTTTCTGAATTTCTGGCAATATGACTCTGCCGCTTCTTGACCCTGACACAGGGCCAAAAGTGTTTTCTCAGCATGCTCTACAGAGTTAGGTTCATCATACAATAACCCAAGCGCCTGAAAAAAGGTGTCTACATTAAGCAAGGCCGGATTCCCAGATTCCAGGGAAAATGCCCAATCCTGCGGGTCACCACGCAACAGAGAAATTACAATTTTTACCTGCTGGATGGGATCACCAGAGGAACGGGGCTTAAGAGCAAAAAACAGTTTACAGTTATTTTTAAAGCTCAAAAATTTGGACCTGTCCTCGAAGAACAGATCGGGGGTAGGAATTCTAGGCTCTAAAACAGGAGTCTGCACGATATAATCAGAAATACCCTGTACTCTAGCAGCAAGTTGATCCACCCGAGAAGCAAGTCCCTGAACATCCATGTCAACGCCTAACTCCTGAGCCACCCAGAAGTGAAGAGGGAAAAAAAAACACAACAGAGTACAGAAAAAAAAATGGCTCAGCACTTTCTTTCCCTTCTTTTGAGATGCGGTTAACTCATTGTTGGCCAGTTGTACTGTTATGAACTGGTGGCCTAGGAGCAGCATGGACGAGCTCTGGAGTAGGTGGCCTCTATACTGACCACAGACCCTGAACTTAACACATCAACTAGAAGTAGCCGTGGGATGTTCCTGTCACTCCCTAGACACCTCGTCACGGCCGGAGGACTAATTACACCTAAAGAAAGAAACAGGAATACTATCTTGCCTCAGAGAAAATTCCCAAAGGAAAGGCAGCCCCCCACAAATATTGACTGTGAGAGGAGAGGGAAATTACAAACGCAGACTGAAAACAGAATTTAGCAAAGGAGGCCACGCTACCTAGAAAGAAAAGACAGGAAAGAGTACTGTGCGGTCAGTATAAAAAATACTACAAAATCCACCACAGAGAATACAAAAATCTCCACACCTAACTAAAGGCATGGAGGGTAACTCTGTGACTCCAGAGCTTCCAACTTGGCTGAATAAATCTTAACACAGACAAAGCTGGACAAGATAAAACAGCAATTCACAGAACTATTAAGTCCACCGCATGTGGACTGCAAAAACAGAGCCAGGACTTATCTTTGATGATTTGGACAATCCAGAAGGAGAAACCAAGCAGAGGTGTGGATCCCTAGAAAACAATGGACAACTGGCACTCACTAAAGGCAGGAGCCAGACTAAATAGCCCCGTCCAAAGTGGAAGCAGCTGATGACTGTTGTGAAGGACAAACAGCAGCACTACCACTCATAACCACCGGAGGGAGCCCAAGAGCAGAACCCACAACAGAATTCACAACAGTAGAGCCATAAAAATAAAAAATTAAAATTTTCCACAAAAATGATTTTTTTTCTCCCCAAAATTTTTATTTTCACAAGGGTAACAGGAGAAATTAGACCACCAAAGTTGTTGTGCAATTTGTCCTGTGTACGCCGATACCCCATATGTGGGGGTAAACTACTGCTTGGGTGCACGGCAGAGCTCGGAAGGGAAGGAGCGCCGTTTGACTTTTTAAATGCAGAATTCGCTGGAATAGAGATCGGATGCCATGTCACGTTAGGAGAGCCCCTGATGTGCCTAAATAGTAGTAACCCCCCATAATTGACACAATTTTGGAAACTAGACCCCTTAAGGAACGTATCTAGATGTGTGATGAGCACTTTGAACCCCCAAATGCTTCACAGATGTTCATAATGTAGAGCCGTGAAAATAAAAAACTGTATTTTTTCCACAAAAATTATATTTTTGCTCCAAAATTTTTACTTTCACAAGGGTAACAGGAGAAATTTGACAACCAAAGTTGTTGTGCAATTTGTCCCAAATACTCTGATACCCTATATGTGGGGGGGAACTATTGTTTGGGTGCATGGCAGAGCTCGGAAGGGAAGCCGTTTTGGAATTCAGACTTTGATAAAATGGTCTACGGGCATCATGATGCATTTGCAGAGCCCCTGATGTGCCTGAACTGTAGAAACCATCCACAAGTGACCCCATTTTGGAAAATAGACCCCCCAAGGAACTTATCTAGATGTGTTGTGTGAACTTAGAACCCCCAAGTGTTTCACTAAAGTTTATAACGCAGAGCCGTGAAAATAAAAAAAAACTTTTTTTCACAAAAATGATCTTTTTAGCCCACAATTTTTATTTTCCCAATGGTAACAGGAGAAACTGGACCCCAAAAGTTGTTGTCTAATTTGTCCCGAGTTTGCTGATACCCCATATGTTGGAGAAAACTACTGTTTGGGCACACGTCGGGGCTCGGAAGGGAAGTACTAATGTTTTGGAATGCAGACTTTGATGGAATGGTCTGCAGGCGTCATGTTGCATTTGCAGAGCCCTTGATGTGCCTAAACAGTAGAAACCGCCCACAAGTGACCCTATTTTGGAAACTAGACCCCACCAAGGAGCTTATCTAGATGTGTGGTGAGCACGTTGAAAGCCCAAGTGCTTCACAGAAGTTCATAACGCAGAGCTGTGAAATAAAAAAAAAAAAATTTCCACAAAAATGATTTTGTAGCCCACAATTTTTTTATTTTCCCAAGGGTAACAGGAGAAATTGGACCCCAAAAGTTGTTGTCGAATTTGTCTTGAGTACGCTGATGCCCCATATGTGGGGGTGAACCATTGTTTGGGTGCACGGCAGAGCTCTAAAGGGAGGGAGCACCATTTGACTTTTTGAACGCAAAATTGGCTGGAATCAATGGTGGTGCCATGTCGCGTTTGGAGACCCCTGAGGTACCCAAACAGTGGAAACCCCCCAATTCTAACTCCAAACTAACCCCAACACAGGCCTAACCATAATTCCAACCCTAACCATAACACTTATCACAACCCTAACCCCAACACACCTTTAACCCTAATCCCAAACCTAACCATAACCCTAATCACAACCCTAACCCCAACACATCCCTAACCCTGATCTCAACCCTAGCCATAACTCTAATCACAACCCTAACCCCAACACACCCCTAATCCTAATCATAACCCTAATCACAACCCTAACCCCAACACACCTCTAACCCTAATCCCAACCCTAATCATAACCCTAATCACAACCCTAACCCCAACACACCTCTAACCCTAATCCCAACCCTAATCATAACCCTAATCACAACCCTAACCCCAACACACCTCTAACCCTAATCCCAACCCTAACCATAACCCTAATCCCAACACACCCCTAATCCCAACCCTAACCCTAATCCCAACCATAACCCTAACCACAAACCTAACCCTAATTCCAACCATAACTCTAATCTCAACCCTAACCCTAATCTCAACCCTAACCCTAATCCCAACCCTAATCCTAACCCTAACTCTAATCCTAACCCTAACCCTAATCCTAACCCTAACTCTGATCCCAACACTGACTTTAACCATAATTTTAGCCCCAACCCTAATTTTAGCCCAACTCCAACCCTAATGGGAAAATAGCAATAAATACATTTTCTTTATTTTATTATTTTTCCTTAACTATGGGGGTGATAAAGGGGGGGTTTATTTACTTTTTTTTTATTTTGATCACTGTGATAGGGTCTATCACACTGACCAAAGTGAACCAATTGGAAAAATCTTCCCATTGTTGCCGGGTGCCAGCCGGCAGATCTCGGCAGGCGCACTGCGCATGAGCCCACCATTTTTTTTCCGGATGAAGATGCCAGTGACCGTGGAGGGAAGCAGGAGGATCCAGGGACACCGGGAGACACTGGTAAGTATTGGGGGTGATTGGAGACCCTATTTCTGTCCTCTGAGGACAGAGAAATTAAATGGAAAATCGCGCTTTTTTTGCGGTCGCCGTTATACTGTTAATAAACAACCTGGGGTCGGTAAAAACTGAACCGAATCATGTTCTCTGGGGCGAGACCCCGGAGAAAATCCGACTTTGGTGGGCGCTATACACTTTTTCCACAGTGCCGTTAATTAACGGCGCTGTAGTTTAAGTACCATTAACTACAGCCGTTAAAAGGCGTATCGGCAGTCGTTAAGGGGTTAGCTTTTTGGTGATCCATGGTTTTGCATCAACTTTCTTTCTGTTGGTCATGTCTATTTAGTATGCATTAGGTCAGTGGTCCCCAACCTTTCTGACCTTGAGAGCCACATTCAGTTTTGCAAGAGGGTCACAAGCCACATCCAGCTACTGTCCCCCTCACAGTAGTGGCAACCAAAGCCCCCATTATGGGTATAATGATAACCAAAGTTCCCTTAAGCAGTATAACAAGATCCATGGGTTCCAACCAGACCCCACGACATTCAACATTCTACCATCACGCACTCCCAACACAGTCACAGTCACATCCATCTTTAAGCACCTCCTCTGACCGGTAGTATCATCCTGTCTCAAGCATACCATACTTAAATTATCTCTAAACCCTCAAGACCAGTAGAAGTGTACCCAAATCTGCTCTTCTGTGTAGGGCTACTCACAAAGTTCACCATTTTGAGATGTGCTCTTCATACCAGTTTACTAAATCTGGAGATAATGCACCAAGCTGGTAGACAGCCGTGAGCCACAGTTCATGGGACCACGAGCCACATGTGGCTCCCAAGCTACAGGTTGGGGACACCTGTATTAGGTGATCCCATGAGTATTGGATGGTGCTTGCTACTGCACATATCCTGATTGTATATATTATTGTGATGTGTGTGCACCTATCTCTTGCAGTGCCACTTTTGTACCAGCCAAATTTTGAATAAAGGTTTTTTTATGATAATTACTCTTTGACCTATTAATTTGGTTTTTTCTCCTTTGTATTTATGTCCCTCCGAAGGGTATTCTTATAAGTCTGGCTGATATATGTGTTCATATTATGGATTAACCAATTATCCCCTATTAACCTTGTCACATATATTTTATGCCCCACCCAAGTTTATTGTTTTATTTTAGCACTGTATTCATGTACTGATAGGGGTTTTGGTGATGTAATTCTGTACTGATGGGGGATCTGGTAATATATTCCTGTACTGATGGTGGTTTAGGTAATCTATTTCAATGATGTTAGTGGTTCTGGTGATGTATTCCTGTATTAATGGCGGTTCTGATGCTGTATTTTTGCACTGATGGTGGTTGTGATGCTGTATTTAAGTACTAATGGTGGTTCTGGTTATGTATTTATATTGTTTTGGTGGTTCTGCTGATATAGTCCTGTACTGATGGTGATTCTGATGATGTGTTCCTGTACTAATTTATGTGTAGCAGCTGAGTAGGAGAAAAAGCGCAATAAGGCCTTACCCAGGATACATCAATTAAGATAAATAACAACTGTGCTAATTTGAAGGAATTGTGATCACAAAACAATGTATAAGTATAGACTCCACCTCCTGCAGATCTACAGGTCATCCAATTGATACAATGGACTTGGTAGAAAAATCATGGACTATTTCACGCTGCTAATGATTAGATAAAAGATCTAAAGCCAGGAGTTTGTATAATAGTGGATTTTAATCTACATCTTTCAAAGTACACACACACTTCTTCCTCAGGACATAACCATATACTGTAAATGTACATGCGATGGTCAAACAGATTTATAGGAGTTGAGTTAAAGTAAAGAAACCAAGAAGACACACAACATGTCAAAGTTTAATGATTGTTCACATAATTCAAGATCAGGCGCACAACTCTAATAAATGCACTAAAATGGAGGTGCAAAAAGCTGGTAGTAAATAACAATGTATCAGAAGAAAAGGAAAGCACTACCGTAATGCCTGCACACTACACCACACAGGTATAATATGAAAAAATAACAAGCTTTATTTGGCACACAATAACAAAAACATAAAACATAAGTAAAATCATATGGGAACCCCACTCATAAACCCCCCACTATATATCATATACATAGGATGCCAAAAGATCAATTTAAATCAATACAAAACACATCACATCATAGTAGTGTAAAAAGCATGTACCGAATATCCAATGCACCCAAGACAAAATATAGAGATACAATAATATGGTGGGCACCCCAAAATAACCCTGAAAAAACTCAGAGCAGGATATAACCTACAACGGTAAGAAGTACCAACGTAAGTGTAACCGATTGACCAACAATGCCCAAGCCTGACCAAAGCTACTGCACATGCATGTAGATAAAAAATGTATATATATAGGCATAAGGCAGTAGCATGCTAACAGAGCCGTAGAAACCAGCCAAGGCTGAATGAAAGTGAGCCACTATAATAGTGTGGTCAAAATGTTACAAGTAAAGGAGGACACTCACAGTACTGAAAATAAAACTTGCCAGGGTGAAATGGAGCATTCAACCAAGTGGGGGACAAGGCAAGATGGAGAACAGAGTGGGGCGCCCCTGAAACGACCCAACCTGTATCGCCATAACCTGTACGGCTTCGTCAGGGGAAGTGTTTGTTAAAGCCACCAAGATACCTATAAATACCTTAAAGATGATTAGTGCATCGCATACCAGTGTAGGACAATGGCGAGGGCGGCGCAGGAAAACCGGAAGTGAGCTAACGAACACAGCGCATCAACGAGCATGGGCAGCGTGAATCGCAAATTGCCCGCGCATGCGCAAAGTGGAAACGCAAGCAGCCCGCACCTCAAACACAGAGGGCATGAATGTAAGTGTGGCGCTTGCGCAGCTCCCGGGAGTCTGAGGAAAGCGCCAGAATGTAAGGCTGGTTTCACACTTGCGTTTTTGTCTGCAACATTTTTTGCACAAAAAACGTATGCGTTTTTCCCCCTATATTTAACATTGAAAACGCATGCGTTTTTTGTACGCGTTTGGTCGCGTTTGTAAACGCATGCGTTTTTTTTCTGCATGCGTTCATTTTCAAAAATGCAACCTGTAGCACTTTCTTGCGCGTTTTTTTTTGCCGCGAAAAAAATGCATTGCTGTCTATGTAAACGCATGCGTTTTTAAGCACATGCGTTTGTTTGCGTTAAAAACGCATGCGTTTTTATAGAAAAAAAAACAGAAAACACACTGAAAAGCCACCCACCACCATCAAGGTGATAAAGGGATCCAAACCCTAACCCTAGCTCTACCCCTAACCTCACCCCTAACCGTTTAATTAACATTTTCTGACAGTCATAGTGCCACGTATTTAAGTGCCACGTATCACGTATTTCAGTGTCACGTATTTCAGTGCCACATATTTCAGTGCCACGTATTTCAGTGCCACATATTTAAGTGCCATGTATTTCAGTGCCACGTATTTCACTGCCACGATATTTCAGTGCCACGTATTTAAGTGCCACGATATTTCAGTGCCACGTATTTAAGTGCCACGTACTGTAAATACTATAACTACGTGGTTATAGGTGGCACTGAAATATCGTGGCACGTAAATACGTGGCACTTAAATGCGTGGCACTGAAATACGTGGCACTGAAATATCGTGGCATTTACGTGAAATACGTGGCACTTAAATACTTGGCACTTATATACGTGGCACTTATATACTTGGCACTTAAATACGTGGCACTTAAATACGTGGCACTTATATACATGGCCACTGAAATATCGTGGCACTTATATACGTATATACGTATATATGTATATAAACGTATTTCAGTGCCACGCATTTCAGGTTAGGGTTAGGGTTAGGGGTAGGGTTAGGGTTTTTTGTTTTTTTCTTGTTTTCTTGTGTTTTTCTATAAAAACGCATGCGTCTAAAAAACGCATGCGTTTTACCGCGTTTACATGCGTTTTTTCACACATGCGTTTTTTAAAAAACGCATGCAGATAAAAACGCAAGTGTGAAACCAGCCTAAGCTGGAAGGACAAACACAACAGAACACAGACCACACGAGCAAGCACACAAACAAACCACAGCATGAAAACAATTAGAAGAGCAATATCAGAATAGAGCAAGACATGCAGAACACATGAATAAAAGCATGCAAAGACATACAAAAGAAGATTCATGGTGCAAATGTATATAACTTTTGAAAAAGACACACATATAGCCGGACGGTCCATATGCCATTATAAGACATTTATTAATTACTAGATGGCAGCCCGATTCTAAAGAATCGGGAGTCTAGAATCCATATATACTTTATTTATTCAAATGTAAGAATAATACAATTAATAAATAATAGTAAGAAAGAACAAAAAATGGCTGCACTCACCAGCTCTTGACAATTCTTGACAGTACGGCACATTTCTGATTGGTCGCTCGCGGCAGGCGGCAACCAATCAGAAAAGTGCCGTGCACCACAAAGGCATATATCTTTGTCCACCCTGAGCGGGTGTAGGACGCTGGTGACGTCACTTATCTCCGGACATTATCTCCGGACAAAGCCACGGAAGTTGGCACAAATTGCCGGAAGTAGTATTCTAGGCAATTATATATTAGATTTTAATGTTATCAGTGTTTACCTTTGAACGTTTATATTGTATTGTCCTGTCACCAGCCATGTGTACGATTATCGGCCGAAAGCCTCTTTGGAACCAATAATCACCCCATGTAAAGGTATCTTTATAAGTTAAAGATTCAGAATACTATGACTTTTATCATATCCTGAACAGTCAAGTTTTTTATGAACCGTTAAGGTTTTCTGGTTGAAGTAAAAAAAACTCTGAGTGTTTACAGTTTGAAACCATAAAATGTTGAAAAATTATGTCATTCTTGAGTATATCACTCAATGGTGCTCATAAACGTGTCAAATTTGATCTACAATATACTTTAATATACGTTACTTTAATCTTTAATATACTTAAGAACAGGGCCCCAGACATCACACAGGGGGTCTGAAACACCGCACAGTGGTCCAAAATATCGCTGTGCTCTGCCTGGGGCCCCATATGCTGCCTGGGGCCCCTGTGCTCTGCCTGGGGCCCCATATGCTGCCTGGGGCCCCTGTGCTCTGCCTGGGGCCCCATGTTCTGCCTGGGGCCCCTGTGCTCTGCCTGGGGCCACTGTGCTCTGCCTGGGGCCCCATATGCTGCCTGGGGCCCCTGTGCTCTGCCTGGGGCCCCATATGCTGCCTGGGGCCCCTGTGCTCTGCCTGGGGCCCCATAGGCTGCTTGGGGCCCCTGTGCTCTACCTGGGACCACTGTGCTCTGCCTGGGGCCCCATATGCTGCCTGGGGCCCCTGTGCTCTGCCTGGGGCCCCTGTGCTCTGCCTGGGGCCCCTGTGCTCTGCCTGGGGCCCCATGTTCTGCCTGGGGCCACTGTGCTCTGCCTGGGGCCCCATAGGCTGCCTGGGGCCCCTGTGCTCTGCCTGGGACCACTGTGCTCTGCCTGGGGCCCCATATGCTGCCTGGGGCCCCTGTGCTCTGCCTGGGGCCACTGTGCTCTGCCTGGGGCCCCATATGCTGCCTGGGGCCCCTGTGCTCTGCCTGGGGCCCCATATGCTGCCTGGGGCCCCTGTGCTCTGCCTGGGGCCCCTGTGCTCTGCCTGGGGCCCCATGTTCTGCCTGGGGCCCCTGTGCTCTGCCTGGGGCCACTGTGCTCTGCCTGGGGCCCCATGTTCTGCCTGGGGCCACTGTGCTCTGCCTGGGGCCCCATAAGCTGCCTGGGGCCCCTGTGCTCTGCCTGGGACCACTGTGCTCTGCCTGGGGCCCCATATGCTGCCTGGGGCCCCTGTGCTCTGCCTGGGGCCACTGTGCTCTGCCTGGGGCCACTGTGCTCTGCCTGGGGCCCCATATGCTGCCTGGGGCCACTGTGCTCTGCCTGGGGCCCCATATGCTGCCTGGGGCCCCTGTGCTCTGCCTGGGGCCCCATATGCTGCCTGGGGCCCCTGTGCTCTGCCTGGGGCCCCTGTGCTCTGCCTGGGGCCCCATGTTCTGCCTGGGGCCCCTGTGCTCTGCCTGGGGCCACTGTGCTCTGCCTGGGGCCCCATATGCTGCCTGGGGACTCTGTGCTCTGCCTGGGGCCCCATATGCTGCCTGGGGCCCCTGTGCTCTGCCTGGGGCCCCTGTGCTCTGCCTGGGGCCCCATATGCTGCCTGGGGCCCCTGTGCTCTGCCTGGGGCCCCTGTGCTCAGCCTGGGGCCCCATGTTCTGCCTGGGGCCCCTGTGCTCTGCCTGGGGCCACTGTGCTCTGCCTGGGGCCCCATATGCTGCCTGGGGCCCCTGTGCTCTGCCTGGGGCCCCATATGCTGCCTGGGGCCCCTGTGCTCTGCCTGGGGCCCCTGTGCTCTGCCTGGGGCCCCATAGGCTGCCTGGGGCCCCTGTGCTCTGCCTGGGACCACTGTGCTCTGCCTGGGGCCCCATATGCTGCCTGGGGCCCCTGTGCTCTGCCTGGGGCCACTGTGCTCTGCCTGGGGCCCCATATGCTGCCTGGGGCCCCTGTGCTCTGCCTGGGTGTAGGACACTGGTGATGTCACTTATCTCCGGACATTAGCTCCGGACATTAGCTCCGGACATTATCTCCGGACATTAGCTCCGGACATTATCTCCGGACATTAGCTCCGGACAAAGCCACGGAAGTTGGCACAAATTGCAGGAAGTAGTATTCTAGGCAATTATATATTAGATATAACAAGATAGATATACTGTATGCATAAATATACACGAACGGCCAATCCACCAAAAGCAGTAGAAGCCTTAGAAAAATCAATTTAAGAAGCTATATAGAACATTCCTGTCCCAACCAACCCATAAGTAAAAATCTATATTAGTAGGTGTAAAAACAAGCCGGAGGGCAACTAGGCCTAATAAGAGTCTGGGGTGCATTGGAAATAAGAGTACAGGGCCAAAAGACCCCCCAGGAGCCTAAAAATCCAATAGGTGTAAAACAGATCCAAGAGTGCAAATGGACCATAGCGACCCATTAAGCCCCTTGGATTGCCTCCTCCTTACATGTAACCCATGGGAGAGTGAAAGGCAGTATATATTGCATGGTATATCCAGGAAAGAAAGTCCTAAAGAGGTAGCCATATTGTGCATCCATAGTCCAATCCTAAGGTAAGATGAATCACCAATAGGGAGGCAGTAAAATGTAGTCCATATGTTGTTAACGTAGAAACATGCCCAATTGGTATACAAGAGATTCAAAGGAACCTATGTAGAAAAGAACAGAAAAATTATTACATTAAAATCAAACTCCGTTCTCCATCTTGCCTTGTCCCCCCACTCGGTTGGATGCTCCATTTCACCCTGGCAAGTTTTATTTTCAGTACTGTGAGTGTCCTCCTTTACTTGTAGCTTTTTGACCACACTATTATTGTGGCTCACTTTCATTCAGCCTTGGCTGGTTTCTACGGCTCTGTTAGCATACATGCTACTGCCTTATGGCTATATATATACATTTTTTATCTACATGCATGTGCAGTAGCTTTGGTCAGGCTTGGGCATTGTTGGTCATTCAGTTACACTTACGTTGGTACTTCTTGCTGTTGTAGGTTATATCCTGCTCTGAGTTTTTTCAGGGTTATTTTGGGGTGCCCACCATATGATTGTATCTCTATATAGTCTTGGGTGCATTGGATATTCTGTACATGCTTTTTACACTACTATGATGTGATGTGTTTTGTATTTATTTAAATTGATCTTTTGGCATCCTATGTATATGATATATGGTGGGGGGTTTATGAGTGGGGTTCCCGTATGATTTTACTTATGTTTTATGTTTTTGTTATTGTGTGCCAAATAAAGCTTGTTATTTTTTCATATTATACCTGTGTGGTGTAGTGTGCAGGCATTACGGTAGTGCTTTCCTTTTCTTCTGATACAGTCCAATGATTGTTGTCCGTGTCCTTTAATTATTTCTAAATTTGGAGTGAAGAACTAATGGTGATTCCTATACTGATGGTGGATTTGGTGGTGTGTCCATTCCATGAACTGGTGGTGGTTCTGATCATTTAGATTGTGAGCCCCATCAGGGACAGCAATGATAATGTGTTCAAACTGTAAAGCGCTACGGAATATGTTGGCACTATATAAAGAAAAAGATTATTATTTATTATTATTTATTTATTCCTCTACTGATGGTGGTTCTTGGGGATGTATCCATATACTGTTGGTGGTTCTTGTACTGTATTTATGTACTGATTTTTTGTGTTGTATTTCTGTACTGTTAGTGGTTCTGGTTGTGAATTCCTGTTCTCTTGGTGGTTCTGTTTATGTACTGATGGGGGCTCTCGCATTGTGTTCATGTACTGAAGGTGGTTGTGATACTTTATTTCTGTACTGTTGGTGACTCTGGTGATGTATTTCTGTACTGATGGTGGTTCTGGTAATCTTTTCCTGTACTGTTACTTTTTTTATCTTGTACACAGATACCAATCCATAACTTGTCCCATAACTCAATCCATTGTTATGTTAACAAGGTTTTGTGCTGTCTGACAAGTTTAGGTTACTACATCTATATTTATGTTAGAAGAATAAATTATAAACGAAGCCCTGTAGCATGCCCAATCCAACAGCATGTAATATACTCACTTGCAGAATTTGGCTCACTGACAGAATTCATGCCACTTTCCAGCAGCTTTGCTGAAGAGGGACATGTTGTGGCAACATCTGCCCAGCTAATTCACTATAAGTGTTGATTTATATTATGCCAATATGTTACCCAGTTGCTTATTGGAGTAGCATATTCAGCAAGACATTGTATGCTCCTCTTAATAAATTTGGTGTTTCTTATTCCTGTATTACATTCACTAGGCCTGGTGTACAAAACATCAGTCTTAATTTTGTTCTGGTTTTTTTTTATTTCTTAAGCAGCAAGATGCTTGCCAACATGTTGTATGTCTGGTACAACAGAACCATTTAGGTCTCATGAACACAAGAACCTGCCTTTTAACCTGTAAAACATGTACAAAATGTCCAGTATTACAGCCACCTATTTGTGACTGAGGCACTGATTTCCAGATCAAGATTTCTTCTAGAATAGAGAATTCAACACTTTTAGAGGAGGACTCGTCGTGCATGATATGTGATGGAGCATGTTGCAATTAAACATGAGCACCAACACAACCTCACAGATCTACCAAGACCCTATTATTATCACAAATATAGCACCTACAAATATAAAGGACCTGCCATGACGTCACAGTCATGTGAACGCGACGTCATCGCAGGCCCTGCACGCCTGCGCGAGAAGCACCTGCCGTGACGTCACGGTCATGTGACCGCGACGTCATCACACCCTCGGACCGGAAGCTGCCGCCTGAACTGAACACAGGCGACAGAACTACAAGGGGCCCCTCGGAAGATGAGTATATGTTTATTTTTTATTTTTTAACCTGTGACATACGTGGCTGGGCAATATACTACATGGCTGGGCAATATACTACGTGGCTCTGTGCTGTATACTACATCGCTGTGCAATATACTATGTGGCTCTGTGCTGTATACTATGTCACTGGGCAATATACTACGTCACTGGGCAATATACTACGTAACTGGGCAATATACTACGTAACTGGGCAATATACTACGTGACTGGGCAATATACTACGTGGCTGCGCAATATACTACGTCACTGGGCAATATACTACGTAACTGGGCAATATACTACGTAACTGAGCAATATACTATGTGGCTGGGCAATATACTACGTAACTGAGCAATATACTACGTAACTGAGCAATATACTATGTGGCTGGGCAATATACTACGTAACTGAGCAATATACTATGTGGCTGGGCAATATACTACGTGACTGGGCAATATACTACGTGGCTGCGCAATATACTACGTCACTGGGCAATATACTACGTAACTGGGCAATATACTACGTAACTGAGCAATATACTATGTGGCTGGGCAATATACTACGTAACTGGGCAATATACTACGTAACTGAGCAATATACTATGTGGCTGGGCAATATACTACGTAACTGGGCAATATACTACGTCACTGGGCAATATACTACGTCACTGGGCAATATACTATGTGGCTGGGCAATATACTATGTGGCTGAGCAATATACTACGTGGCTGGGTACTACGTCGCTGTGCAATATACTACATCACTGGGCAATATACTACGTAACTGGGCAATATACTACGTAACTGAGCAATATACTATGTGGCTGGGCAATATACTACGTAACTGGGCAATATACTATGTGGCTGTATACTACGTCGCTGTGCAATATACTACATGGCTCTGTGCTGTATACTACGTAACTGGGCAATATACTACGTGGCTCTGTGCTGTATACTACGTAACTGGCAATATACTACGTCACTGGGCAATATACTACGTAACTATACTACGTCACTGGGCAATATACTACGTCACTGGGCAATATACTACGTCACTGGGCAATATACTACGTGGACATACATATTCTAGAATACCCGATGCGTTAGAATCGGGCCACCATCTAGTACTGAATAAATAGATATTTTGAAAATTTGTTTATATTCTTTTATCATTTACATACCATTACCCTGTTTATCCATCATGTTATTTCCATAATTCCACAACTTTTCCTTCTTGGTGTCGCAATTTCAATGTTAAGAAGTGTAATTTATAGTGCGTAGTGAGTTCGTACATATGAATTAATTACACCTTTATTCTGCTGTATTGTTGCTTGTTGTTAATGTAATCAATGCACTTTGGGCTAAAACAGGCACATCAAATTCTGATCTTGGTAAATTCCCTCTTTGGTGTTTTATAGCTTATTCTGTGTTTTTGCTCTAGTTATCTTTTATCAGTTGCAAAACCAAACACTTGTAGCACAACTAACGTACAGACCCCCACACCCATGTCTGCATTTCACATGCAAATGACGTATTTTCTTACCTTGGAGTTTGTGTTCCTTTCAATTTTTAAACATTCACCTTTGTGATAGCATTAGCTTTTCCAAAAACATTCAGGTTGTAAAGTCTCCAAGATAATATCTTTAAGGACAAAAAAAAGACAATTTAATCACAAACTCAATTGAATGATCGGAATATTGCATTCAATATTATCTGAGTTTAAGATTTATGGGGTTTAAATGATAAAGGCAACATATACAGTAAAGTTTCCTTTGTAGGCTAATGTTCCTGTTTTTAATATCTGACCCTTCAGACACCAATCTAGGACCCCTAAATGGTTATTTAGTAGATAGAAAGTCATGGGGGTAGTAGGGTGGGGAAGGTTCTGTTGTATTGGCACCAATTCCATTTGCATACTGCGTTCTGCTGTATTAGGAAAAATTGGAACAATTTAGCTCATGAAAATTTTTCATTTTCACGTTCCAAGGATTTAAAATAATGTGAAGCAAATGTGGGTTCAAAACGGTCCTTACATAATTAATTAATCTAGGCACGAGAAAACTCAAAGTCGCTTCAAATATGAACAGGTCCTATAAAAAATATGTTTTGTACATTTTGTTCAAAAGAAAAAAAGAAAATTACCACATCAAGTGACATGTCAACGTTACAACATAGGGACAAACCATTATGTCAATTAACACCTTGCTGACATGTCTATTTTCTGTTTTTGCATTTTCGTTTTTTCCTCTTCAAGAGCGAGCCTTACATCTTTTATCTTTTTGTACCCATAGCTGTATGAGGGCATTTTTTTTTTGCGGGCCGAGTTGTACTTTTGAATGACACCATTCATTTTATCATATAATGTACTTAAAAGCAGCAAGAAAATTCCAAATGTGACAAAATTGCGAAAAAGGTGCAATTCCACAATTGTTTTTTCAGTTTTTACTTTTTATTTACCACATTAACTACATGGTAAAACTGACCTATTGATATTATTCTCCAGGTCTGTACGATTACACAGATACCAGACATACATTTTTATTTTATTTAAGTGGTGAAAAAAATTTGAAAATTTGAAAAAAAAAAAAAGTAAAATTTGCTGTGTGGCCATTTTCCGACTTTTTGCTCATTGGGGCTGTGTGAGGGCTTATTTTTTGCGCCATGAGATTGTTTTATTGATATCATTCTGGCATAGATTTGTTTTGATCATATCTTATTGCTTTTTTTTTTCAATGTTGCAGCACTTAAAAAAATGTAATTCTGGAATTTACTTTTTTTTTCAGTACGATCTGGTTAATTAGTTTTAGATTCTGATGGATCAGACTTTTATAAATGTAATCATACCAAAAATGTGTATTTTTATTTATTTTTAACGGGGTGATTTGAACATTTACGCATACACATACATGTATGTACTGTATATATGTATATATATATATATATATATATATATATATATATATACAGTATATAGATAGATATAGATAGATATTTAAATATTTTAGAAAACTTTTTTTTTTATTTTCACTGTACTTGTTAGTCTCCTTAGGTGACTTGAACCTGCATTCATCTGATTGCTTGTCCCACATACAGAAATACCACAGTATTTCTATCAAAAATCATGGTCTTCTATGAACAGCAGCTAGACGCAAGCTTTCATGAGTACCATTGTGACCAGCACAGGGGTCTTCAGCAGGCCCCCGGCTGCTGTGGCAACTCATTTGCACCCCACGATCGCCAATGGTTGCATGGAATGGCATGTCCCCTGACGGCGTTCTTTAAATGCTGCTGTCACAGATTGATTGGTAAAAGGCTGTGGGTAGATTTCTGCTCCATGTTCGGCTGTTAGAGGCAGATGATGGCTGAATATCATCTGCTGAGAAAGATGCTTGCTCAGTTCCATCAATGTCAGGAAGCCGGCATATGATATAACTGTATGTCATATGTCAGTAAGGGGTTAAAAAACCATTCGTATAGTAAAAATCCTTACAGCTGTAATATGCGGTATCCATCTAAAGTGCAACCTAGGGCATTTATTTAAAATTCTAGTATTGCCATGTTACAACATAAGCAAATGGTCTCATGATGAATAATGCCAAAGTCCATATCTAGGATAATCAAACCCCCAAAATATGGCGAACACCAAACCACCCTCTTGGAAGCTTCAAATATTAATTCACAACCATCCAGCAATCAATATTCGATGGTCCTCCTTAATCTTTATAACATGGTTTTTTTTTTAGTACATAAACTAGAGTAGAACACTGATTCCCCTGATGAAGCAGGGTGTGAAACGTGCGTTGGGGTAAAGGACAATGTGTCAGCACATGGCGCTGATGGTGTTTGGTGGGTGTTTGCTTAGATGTGGTGATTAATCGTTCTATAGTAGACTTTTCACCATTACATTCTTTGGAGATCTCATCTAGTACTTGCTCTAGGGTCATGTTGCACATGCCATATGATTTTATGTACCTATAATTTACTAGGATGGTACACGTTCTCTATAGGTTACAATTACAAGTACCACTAAAGTCCCACGGTTTGCAATGTGGTGTTTTTAGAGGTTACTGACTGTCGCTGTCTTAGATTATTGGTTTTTAATAAAGACGTTTTGCATTGATTCAGTTGTACAGATAAAAAGAACAGGAGTATTTGTAAAATCTATTGTAATTACTGGGGCTCTTGTTTTGTGGTATATAGGAATGAGGCATAAGATTCAGGATTGGATTTCAATGGGCGTTATACTGTAATGTTCACGAGCCCTAGTGCTTTTTAGCCTAACCCATATTTATTATAATCCTAACATTATACAGATCATTACATTGCTGGTGCTACACAATACATCTCTCTATATCAAGAAGAAAACCTAAGAAACCTACAAAAGTCACCAGCAATATAAATAATATAAATTACCGTACTACATAAATAATAATCTATGACGATGTGTAATATGAAGAGTAAATCCCAGATACGATGTTACTATGTAACCATTATTGTCATTTGCATTAGAATGTGATAACATTGTGTTTGTACAAGAGGGCAGAGCTATTACCAATAACTGACTCCCTCCCCCCAAATGTAGTGTCACAGTCCTATATAAAGAGGCCTCCTCCATCTGCTCCTCACTTCTTACCTGTAGTCATACAGCAGCAGGACCACAATGCAGGCCACTTACCTTCTCCTCCTCTGCTGCGTGACCCGCATATTGTCCGCTCCTGGTAAGTCCAGCTCCATTATGTGTATCTATCCTCTTGTCTTACAGCTTCTTAGTAGATGTAATATTTATATGATAGCATTATATGCTCTAGTGGTGTAATCCTGTAAGAACAGAAATCCGGCATCAATGCAATCAAATTATACAATGAAATAATCACGTTCCGTTATATGTATCTATTGCCTGACCTGACATATAATGGTGCATTTACACTAGCCAGTCCATGGCCACTGAACGACTCTTGATCAGCTTTCGATCAGTGGCCATTTAATAGCCTGTTTTAGACAGTCTGACCGCGCTTTCATGCACTCTGGATGATCGTTATACCTATTGTTCTGCGTGGATAGAATATCATTGTTCTCTGCAGCACACATCATTTATATATCGGATGATGTGCTGCTGAGAGTCATGATTTTTAGCTTTGACTGCATTGCCTGAATGCAGCTTAAAAAAATGGCAAAGCTAAGGTCCAAGGATGAATAGAAAAAAAAACCCCAGACATTTAACCCCTTAACCCCCGGACCATTTTCCGTTTTTGCATTTTTGTTTTTTTGCTCCCCTTCTTCCCAGAGCCGTAACTTTTTTTTGGGTCAAAATGGCCATGTGGGGGTTGTTTTTTCCGGGACGAGTTGTACTTTTGAGCGACACCATTGGTTATAATCATGCACTGGAAAACAGGAAAAAATTCCAAGTGCGGAGAAATTGCAAAAAAAAGTGCAATCCTACAGTTGTTTTTTCTTTTTTTTACCATGCTCACTAAATGCTAAAACTGACCTGCCATTATGATTCTCCGGGTCATTGCGAGTTCACGGACACCAAACATGTCTAGGTTCTTTTTTATTTAAGTGGTGAAAAAATATTCCAAAATTTGTTAAAAAAAAACCAAACATTGTGCTATTTTCCGATACCCATAGCATCTCCATTTTTCGTGATCTCAGGTTGGGTGAGGGGTTTTTTTCTGCGCCAAGCTGAAGTTTTTAATGATACCATTTTGGTGTAGATATGATGTCTTGATCGTCCATTATTGCATTTTAATGCAATGTTGTGACGACCAAAAAAAAGTAATTCTGGCAATTTCACATTTTTTTCGTTTTGCAATCAGATTAATTTTTTTTTTATGTTGATAGATCAGGTGATTCTGAACGCAGCGATACCAAATATGTGTATGTTTGATTTTTTATTGTTATATTGTTTCATTTTGAATGGGACGAAAAGGGGGGTGATTTGAACTTTTATATTTTTTTATTTTTTTATATTTTTAAAAACAATTTTTTAAATTTTTGGCATGCTTCAATAGTCTCAATGGGAGACTGGAAGCTTCCATAATAAGATCAGCTCTGCTACATACAGGCGATCATCAGATGGCCTGTGTGTAGCAGACATGTTCACTTACTATGAGCGCCGACCACCGGCAGTGACAACCATAGAGGTCTGCTGGAGACCTCTGGTTGTCATGCCAACCCATCGGTGACCCACGATCACATGACTGAGTCACCCATGGGTGTGATTTCTGGCGCACTTGCTGGAAGCATGCGTTAAATGCCACTGTCAGAAATTGACAGTGGCATTTAACTAGTTAACAGCCGCGGGTGGATCATGATTCCATCCACGGGTGTTGCGGGCACTTGTCAGCTGTATATATACTAATACGCCCAATGTTGAAAAGGGGTTAATGTACTTGTAACATTCAAGGACACCAATAGATTAAGATTTTTTTGATGATGAGTCTTCATAGAGAAAACATATCTGTGATTGTACCCCCTCCATATACTGTAGATCAGAGGTAGACATACCACCGGTGCAACTGCACTGGAGCCTGAAGGTAGAGGGGGGCCCCTGCAGGCAGAAGGGTCCCTGCAGGTAGCTGCTATGGGGACACTGAGTCAAGATTACATCATACAGCATCTGGCCCCTCTCACTCCCTCCCATAATCATGTGTATACCCTGAGCCAGGGATAGAGTGGCACACAGAGTGCAGGAGTTCAAAAAGGGGGGGTGTCATACAGGGAGAGACGCTGGCCAATGAACGCTTTCCCCACCAGACTGAGGGAGCACACTGTCTCTGTCCTCCTGCATGGCCCATCCCAATAGTGAGTATTGACCTGTTCGGGGGCCCGGGCCACACAGCACACTGGGGACAACAGTGGAGGAAGAGAAGGACTTACATTGTGTATTCTGCTACATCCACTGTTCCATTCAAGCAGCATCTCACAGAGAAGAGGTCAGGGGAGGAACCTCACTGCAGGGCAGCAGCAGGGGACTCATTTCTCTCTGCTGTGTCCCCATCCCCCACAGTGGGTTCTGCAGCCCTCTCCAGCTGATCTCAGAACTATGTGGCCGACCTCCTCCATGGCTCATCTGAACACCTGAGGCCATAAACTAGTATGTGTATGTAGATGTATATGTGTGTATGTACAGTATATGTATGCGCGTCTGTCTGTCTTTGTATGTATGTACAGTATGTGTATGTGTTTATCTTTGTGTATGTATATATGTGTATTTATGTATGTGTGTGTACATCTGTGTGTATCTATGTATGTGTATGTATGTACAGTATATGTATATGTGTGTATCTATGTATGTGTGTGTACGTCTGTATGTTTGTTGTGTATATGGATGTGTGTGTATGTTCAGTATATGTGTATTTCTGTTTCTATGTAATTTATATATGTGTATCTAAGTGTGTGAATATATGTGCAGTATATACATACATTGTGTATCTGTGTGTCTATCTATGTGTGTGTATCTATGTGTCTGTACATCTATGTTTATGTGTGTACGGTATGTGTATACTATATGCGTATAGTAAGTATGTATGTGTGTGTGCATCTGTGTATTGATGTGTGTGTATGTATGTATATGTGTATCTGTGTGTATATGTACTGCATATGTGTGTATCTAAGTGTATGTATGTACAGTATATGCATCTATGTGTGTATGTATGTGTCTGTACATCTGTGTATATGTGTATGTATATGTGTGTACGGTATGTGTATACTATATGCGTATATAAGTATGTAAGGTGTATGTACATTTTATGTGTGTATGTATGGTATGTGTGTGTATGCATGGTATATGTGTGTGTATGTACGGTATGTGTGTATGTATGTATGTGTATCTGTGTGTATGTATGGTATATGTGTGTATGTATGTACAGCATATGTGTGTGCATCTGTGTGTACAGTATATGTGTGTATGTAGATATGGTGTATGTCTGTGCATGTATGTATGACCGCATTGACCGTTATATGTGTGTGCATCTGTGTGTGTGTGTGTGGGTATGTACGGTGTATGAGTGTATGTATGGTATGTGTGTGTATACATGGTATATGTATATGTCTCTGTGTGTATGTACGGTATATGTGTGTGTGTGTATGTATGTACAGTGCTTGTATGTGTATCTGTGTGTACAGTGTATGTGTGTGTCGATATGGTATATGTCTATGTGCATGTATTTATGACCAGTATATGTATGTGTATCTGTGTGTGATAGAACAGATACAACTTTTGCTATGGGGCCCTCTGATTGCTATATATGCTACTGCTTGCAGGGCAGTAATAATGCTTATTATCTATTGCTGCAATGTTGTGCTTATTACCAGAGGTCTATAGTACCATAATATGAAGTTCCTGGGCAGTGGTGCAAAATGTTGGAGTACAATGTGCCAAATTCAATAAAAGGCTCATGTCACCTAATGAATTTCGCGCATCCCCTCTGCTGTTCTTTTTGCACCTTACCAAAAATGCTTACCAGTCGTACTTTTGGTAAATGTGATGATAGGAAAACATCAAAAATTGTAAAAAAAAAATAATTGCACAAATCTGCATTGCGGAAAAAATTACTTTTTAAATCATTTTACGCCAGTATTTTGGCATTAACAACTTTGAAGCGCCTTATTAGTATTGCTCCCTTTGCTAAGCAAACTGTCAAAGAATGGAGTCCTAAAAGTGTTTAGCTATAAAAACTTGTATAAAACAAGATGAAAATTACAAAACAAAGCTTAGATATACCTGTGAATGTATACTATGAGATGACATAAGGAACAGAATGGCTGGTTTCTTGCAAGTCTACCATATTGTCATATGCACCGTTAATACATTTATTGCATTTAGTGACATTTTTGCTGACTTGTAAATCAATTCACTATGATAATTTACATAAATTTCCCCCATTGATCTGTTTTATCACCTCAATTCTTCCCACATGAAGCAGTTGCAGCACATTGTCTTCCTTAACACTCAAGAGGCGCTCTTAGACACTAATCTGCCTATTTGTAGTCCTTTTTTCTGCTGTTTAGTACCTAACTATGAAATTGATGGCTGCTAACTATTGATCTTTTTTTATTTTTTAGTTTTTGAAGGATCTGGATTAGGATCTGGACAGGAATTTGGCACAATAATCGCTCAAGATGAAGGATCTGGCATTGTAATCACTCCAGAAGAAGGATCTGGTGCAGTAATCGGTCAAGATGAAGGCTCTGGCATTATAATCACTCCAGAAGAAGGATCTGGTGCAATAATCGCTCAAGATGAAGGATCTGGCATTGTCATCACTCCAGAAGAAGGATCTGGTACAATAATCGCTCAAGATGAAGGATCTGGTGTTGTAATCACTCCAGAAGAAGGATCTGGTGCAATAGTTGGTCAAGATGAAGGATCTGGTGTTGTAATTACTCCAGAAGAAGGATCTGGTGCAATAATCGGTCAAGATGAAGGATCTGGTGTTGTAATCCCTCCAGAAGGATCTGGTGCAATAATCGCTCAAGATGAAGGATCTGGTGTTGTAATCACTCCAGAAGAAGGATCTGGTGCAATAATCGCTCAAGATGAAGGATCTGGTGTTGTAATCATCCCAGAAGAAGGATCTGGTGCAATAATCGGTCAAGATGAAGGATCTGGTGTTGTAATCATCCCAGAAGAAGGATCTGGTGCAATAGTTGGTCAAGATGAAGGATCTGGTGTTGTAATTACTCCTGAAGAAGGATCTGGTGCAGTAATAGGTCAAGATGAAGGATCTGGCATTGTAATCACTCCAGAAGAAGGATCTGGTGCCATAATCGCTCAAGATGAAGGATCTGGTGTTGTAATCACTCCAGAAGAAGGATCTGGTGCAATAATCGCTCAAGATGAAGGATCTGGTGCTGCAATCACTCCAGAAGAAGGATCTGGTGCAATAGTTGGTCAAGATGAAGGATCTGGCATTGTCATCATTCCAGAAGAAGGATCAGGCATTGGTTCTTTCTCTAAAAAATAAAATTATTTAAAATGTTTGAAGTGAGCAAGAAATCTGATCACGTCCAGAAATTATAAAGAAACCCATTCTAATGTGTTTGTATTATGTTTTTATGAAAAAAAGGCAACAGTAATTCAATCTTCACTGTATTTATGCACTTATCATGTGCATCCAGTCAGTATTTCAATAAGAATTTCAGCATCTTGTATTTTTTGTAATAAAATGTAAATTAATTTTTTTAATAAAATGTTTTAACATACTGTATATACAGCATTTTATTTTAGATAACTTGTAATATTAGAATGAGAAAATTGATAAAAATGTTTTTAAATTATTACATTGATGAGTAAACCTAGGGCCGAATTCAATAAATCTTCTATGCCAGAAATCGGGCATAAGAACTTTGATAATTTGCAAAAATGTTGCACAACACAGGGTCTTGCAACAGTTTTGCAACTTGTCTCATTTTCTCATCAGCTTTGCCCACCTCCGCCTAAACAGGCGGACCTGGTACAGGACAGGTGGTCATATACATGAAATGTGATGGTGCATGCTGCAATTAACCAACACAGCCTCGCAAATCTACAAAGGCCCCGTACTATCACAAATATAACACTCATGAATATAAATTTGAGCAGAATATGGGAACAACCCCCAGGGCGGGTGACAGGGTATCCATTCTCTATACCACCCTAGGCAGGGATGTATGTAGAAATCACCTGGAGTGGACCCATAGAAAAGATGGGCCCTCCCTCATTGCTCCTAAAAATATTTGGCAAAGTAGGCCTGGTCATAGTTCAAAACTTTTATAAACTGGGTTCAAGACATGTATTTTGGCATTTACAAAGTAATTATGCCCATGTGATACCCTATGCATAGTATGATGCTCCCAAAAAATGCCCCTAACCACACACGGCATGATATCCTTCTTGTTAATTCCCCCCACAATTTCACACCACATTCAACTCACACATACAGCAGGAAGGCCCCATTACAGTATAGTACCCCCATAGCATGATGTCCCAAAAGTGCCCCCCCACATCATGATGTCCCCATAATTACACATAGTATCACGGCCCCACATTACATCGAGCAGGGCACGGGAGCGCCGCTCTTACAGGGGACCCAGCAATCCGCAGGTGCAGTACTCCTGGCATAGCGTTATCCTTGGGGGTACATAAACCCGCCACCCCCCTTCTTTCCAGCACATCATATCAAGCTAGGCACGGCTGTGCCGCTCTCATAGGATATCCAGTATACCGCAGGCCCAGCACCTCTGATACAGCGATACCCCAGGCGGCACATAAATCCGCCATCTCCCCTCATCAAACTAGGCACAGGAGCACCGCTACTATATGGTATCCAAGACACTACAGGCCCATTACGGACGATACGGCTACCCCACCTGGATGTCCAGTAGTAATTAGGAGCTTTACTTCCTCTCAATGCCGTATACTAAGTAACCCCATGAATAAGACCCTGGTGGGTCGAAACGTTGGGTTCTTTCTACTCGTACTGCTCATATTACCTTGTGGCAACATTCCTTGTTATGACAATAAACTTGTTGAACACTTTTGCATCATATCTACTCTGAGTGTGTGGTAATTTTTTGGTATATGGCCCCACCACAGGCAGGCGCCGGCGAGTCATTAAGTGGTGAGTGGGGAGAGCACCTTATCACCGGGCACGCCTAAGGTTACTGGAGAAGAAGTAACGGAAGAACAAAGAATCCAATGCTCATAGAAAGGCGGAAAAGTGATGTGTGATCGCGTTGTTGAAGGGTGCAGGTGCGGCATTCCGGGGCTCACCACTACAGGTCACAGGGTATAGTGACGCTGACGGGAAGGGGCTGATATGATAATGCAGACCGGAGGCAGAGTTTCCTTCCAGGCATCACATGCCCCGGAGCCTGGAAGAACTCATTACCATAACAGAATAAAAGATGATTTCTCCATAAGTATACTGCTGATAAGAGGCACACAGGTATGACTTTGTACCATTTTATCACCTGTATGCCTGTATTAATAGGTTAAAACATCCCAGGGGGTGACATATTCCCTTTAATCTCATATTAAAGGGGTTTTCCCTTTATACTTTTATTTTTTCTAATTTAACATGGTTGTGCTAAAAATAATAAAATCATCTGTTATTTATCTTCTCCATGTCCAATGGTGCCTCTGTGCTCAGCATTTGCAGGCTGCAGTGTTGACGTCTGGTGCTGCAGTCCATCAGCGGCTCTGCCAATCTAAGTATCAGCTGATGTTCTTATTTTTAGCACAGTCACAAACTAGTTAAAGTAATAAAAAGGGAAAACCTTCCTCATGGGCTATTGTAAGGACAGGTCATAATTGCTTTTACCTATGAAGTCTTCATAAACCTTCAATTCTCATTTCTTTTAATCGTGCACTACATTCCTCTAACAGCCAGTAATAGCAGCCAAGGTTGTAAGTGCAGGGATTTCTGTGCATGACATTTTTAATTGATATCGAATAAATAGATATTTTGCAAATTCTGTTTCCATTTTTTTCATGGTTTCCATTTCATTACCATGCCTATCCACCCTGTGATTTCCATGATTCCTTTTCCTTCCTGGGGTTATAATTTCAATGTTAAGTAGTATAAACGAATATATATGAACTGATCACAACGGTAATATGCTGTGTTGCCTTTTGAGATATATTCAGAATAGCTTTTTTTATGACAGAAGCTTTGTGACATATCACGCATTTTTGAAAGTTGCTATGCTAACCTATAGCACACTCTGGACTAAAACAGGCCCATAAAATTCTAATCTTAGTAAATTTCCTTCATGGGGTTTTATAGGTTAATCATCTTTATTTTGTTTCTGATTGTCTTTTAACAGTTCTAAACCAGGAGTGTCACTAGCATCAAAGATACAGTAACTACCCAGTGCCAGCATGGGTTTGTTTCAAACAAGTCATGCCAGACTAATCTAATTTCCTTCAATGATGGAATCACTGACTGGGTGGATCAGGGAAATGCGGTAGATATAGTATTTCTCGACTTCAGCAAAGCATCTCATAAAGTATCTCTTAATATCCCTATTGAAAAAATGACCATGTATGGGATTGACAAGGATATGGTTAGGTGGATTCATGACTGCCTCAGTGATCGTACTCACAGAGTGGTAATAAATGGTTGTACATCCGATTGGAAGAATGTTTCAAGTAGGGTACCACAAGGCTCTGTCCTGGCCCCAATGTTCAACATATGGCCAGTGGTAAATACCAGCCCTGCAGAACATATAAGAGATCACAGCACAGTTACAGAAGGTGACTTACCGCTGACATTCTTTCTGATGGAGTTGTTCACTTTTCCGGTCTTTTCCATCTGACCCAGACCAACATGACAACTTCTTCCACCCAGGACTAGTCTGCAGAGAATACAACAAAGACACATTTCATGTCTCATATTTTCAGCCCGTCACCATCTATTCCCAACCTGCACAAACTCCTCATCCTACTGGTACCCCAATGCCGCTGCCGTATGTGTCCCTATTACTGCACCTGCTGTGTGGTTCACTGTGCTTTCTAAATTCTAAAGCAATCATCTAGAATATAGTAATGCCGGGTGCAAGTGCCCTAGAAAACAGTGCCCACATTTTGTCCAGATTCTCCCCCCCCCTGTACAGCTCCCCTATACACAGTATGATGCTCTCTTAAGTATTTGGTATACCACTATTCAAGGTTTGGGAACCCACTTCGAGGCACCTCCACCCTAGGCTGTGCTGAACATTTTCTTTGCTACTGTATAGTATAATGCACCCCCATTAGGCAGCCAGTATATTATAATGCACCCCCATTAGGCAGCCTCTATAGTATAATGCACCCCCATTAGGCAGTCTGTATAGTATAATGCACCCCATTAGGCAGCCTGTATAGTATAATGCACCCCCATTTGGCAGCCTGTATAGTATAATGCACCCTCATTAGGCAGCCAGTACAGTATAATGCACCAGATTTAAAAAAATCCAATACTCACCTATCTTCCTCCTTGTTCCCGCGGTGCTCTGAGCGCCCGTTCATCTCCAGACAATGGGCGCCGGATACTGACGTCATCGCGACGGTGATGTCAGACGCTGACAGGGGGATAATGGGAGAGGGAGCGTTCACTCCTCTCATAAATTAGGTCAACTGTATCGGCATGTAGCCAATACAGCTGACACTGCAATGACAGGCGGAGGTCCCACTGCTGGCACCGGGCCCCCTGCTGCCTCCTCATGGGCCACACAGTGGCTGGGCAGCAGAGCAGGGAGATCGTGTAGCCCCGGGTGGGCCCTCTCTGCCCCCCGGTAGCTACGCTCCTGCTTCCCGGGCAGGTGCGGCGGTGGTGCTCTGTGGTGCAGCGGCAGTGCTCTGTGGTGCGTAGGGGCTCATCCGGCATTTTCTGAATGCCCAGAGACCCCCACAGATCCATTGCTGTGATGAGATGGCCTTCGTGAAAATGGCCGCTGGGGGCGGCTCATGTTCAGATTGAGATTTTGGCGACGAGATCTCATTGCCGAGATCTGAATCTGAGCATGCGCTGCCCCAGCGACTATTTCCCAGGAGGCCATCCCTGTGAACACTCCTCCACCTGTGCCGATCCCCCCTGGTAAGCAGAATTCGGACTGTAAGATGGACCCCCATTTTACACATTTTCTTTCCCTATTTTCCTTCTGAAAATTTAGGGTGCATCTTATGGTCCGGTGCGTCTTATAGTTGTAAAAAATACGGTAATTTATACAATTTTCTGGATTTTATTTTTGATATTCTATCTCTCAATGTTAAAATTAACCTATCCTTAAAATTTGAGACTGTTCATGTCTTTATCAGTGGGCAAACTTACAAAATCAGCAAGGGATCAAATACTTATTTCCCCCACAACATGGGCAAGACCAAAGAGCTTTACTGTATATGAATGTGAGAGACAAGATCATACAAATCAAATAAATAAGGCAGCACACTGCGGCGCTAAAACATGCAAACATGAAAATTGAACTGCATTACTGCACTAGAAATATGAAAAAATTAGAGCATTTAGCGCATAAATTGGCCAATTCATGTGTACCTGGTAGCCACATTAAGGCATCTCTCGTATACCAGGTCCTAAACTTTCCTTTCCTCGCTGAGAATAAACGTCTTCATCTGAATGGGAACCTGTGAATCCTCTTCTTAGACTAAATTTCTCTCTCTGTAGAGGGGTAATGAACCTGCTGCGATTAAAACACCTGTGGCTAAGAGGCAGGAGTGCTCAGTCAGAAGGCTAATGAATACAAATTTCAAAAAACTGACCGTCACTTCCAAACATAGAATAAGTGTGAACAGGTGCTGAACCTAGAGTCACCAACTCGTATACAGTCAAATAAATAAGGCAGTACACTGCGGCGCTAAAACCTGCAAACATGAAACACGAAAATTGAACTGCATTACTGCACTAGAAATATGAAAAAATGAGAGCGTTTAGCGCATAAATCACACTTTATAGGTGAGGTCATTATACTATATTTATGTAGCAGTGGGACCAGAATACTGTACATATTATTCCCTGTCCCTCCAAGCAAGAAGGCCACAACGAGGTTCAGGGACTTGTAGCCTCCTCCTGCCGAAGTCAAAGGAGACCCAATCTTGCACCCAATCTTGCTCCCAGCATCTCCCGGAGTTCCCACAAAAGCGAGAAGAATGTCAGGGTGTTGCAGAGGTAATGGAACCTGATGGTCACACATTCCCCCTTCAAGACCGTTCAGGAGGAAATTCATAAGGGAATCGCATCCCGAGAAGTGCTTGTGAAGGACACACGTGCAAAAAAGGAACGTGACACACAGTGAAAAAAATAAATTAAATAAATTGATGTAACAGTTAAAAGGTCAGTCTTATCTGGGGTACGTGCTCAGACCAATTTGTATGGACATTTGAATGAGCCCCTCCACCCATGGCTGCATTTCAGATGCAAACGATGTAATGTTTTCTTACCTTGGATTGGTGTCTCCTTCAATTTGAAACAGTCACCTTTGTGATAGGATTAGCTTTTCCAAAAACATTCAGGTTGTACTGTATCCAACATAATTTATTTAAAGACAAAAAAAACCACTAGCAATAATATCTCAAATTAACATAACATACATTGTTAGGCTGCTTTCACACATCATTTTTTTTGCCATCAGGCTCAATTCGGCGAATTTAGAAAAAAATGGATCCGTCGCAAATTGTGAAAAACTGATGCGACGGATCCGTTTTTCACCGGATCCAACTAGCTGATTCGACTAAATATATCCTAAGGGTATGCTTCTGGGAGAGAGATAGAGACCAGAATGGAAAACGCTACTGCACATACCCTAGAAAAATCAGAGCATGCTCAGTTAAAAAAACGGAAACCATCGGCGGATTCCATCATTTGACAGATCCGGCGCCATAGGTTTCCATTGTAGCAAACGCCGGATGGTGCCAGATCCATCGCTGTCCGTTTTTTCGACAGACACAAAAAACGTTCCTCTGTGTGTTGTCTCTGGCCACCGGACCAACAATTTTCTATGGATCCAGCGAACAACAGATGAAACGTGAGGCCATCCATCGCAATCAGTCGCTAATACAAGTCTATGAGAAAAAAACAGATCTGGCGGCGTCATTTGCCGGATCCGTTTTTTTCAAAATTCACTGGATTGAGCCTGATGGCAAAAAACTGATGTGTGAAAGCAGCCTTATATGCTCAGTCAGTATAAGATGTCCATTGTTTTAAATGATAGGCAGTAATGTCTAGGCTGGGACAAGGTACTTTGATGCCCTAGGCAGATGGAGCTGTAGGGCTTCATTCCCCACCACATGAACCCTCAGCCCCCATGTAATAGAAAACGTCAGAGACTAAGGCAACAGGACCCCTAATGCACCCCCCTCCGATGTTCAGGTAACAAGCTCTGATGACCACTTTCAAAATTGTTACCTGTTTCACCAAAAAATACCAGCAAAAGTAGAAAACAGTGGTGTTCTTTAGAGGTGAGGCTCAACGGGAATGTGTTTTCATACTTAGATATAGAATCACTCATTGCTTGCAGAACATTTACACGATACCAGAGATATTCATGCCTGACAACCTATATTTTAAAGGTCGAACCCTAGGACAGTCATGGAAACTAAAATTACTTAATAATAATTGGGGCTGTTTGGTTTCAATTAAGGTATGAGGATTTGGTGAATACCCCAATGGAAGCTAAACAGACCCCATTATAAAGAGACATGTATGATTTTTCTTTATGCCCACCATGCAGCAAATACAGTTTGCAACAGAACTGATGGTGTCATGGTGCCCTATTCCTGTATGGATAGTGGTTCTGCTGATGGATTAATGTACTGATGGTGGTTCTGGTCTTGTATTCCTGTACTGATGGTGGTTGTGGGGACATCTTCATGTAGTGATGGTTGTTCTGGTGCTGTATTCATGTACTATTGATGGATCTGGTGATGTATTCACGATGTAGTAATGATGGTTCTGGTGATGTAATCTTCAACAGAACCACCATCAGTACATGAATATGAAATCAAAATCATCATGAGTACATGAACACATCACCAGAGCCATCAACAGTACATAAAAGTGGCACAACTGCCAGTAAATAAATATAACTCCAGTACCATCATAAGTGCATGAATGTCACCAGAATCACCATCAGTACATGAATACATCACCAGGATCACAATCAGAACATGACTACATCACCAAGTTTAGAACAGCAAACAACTGTAATGTCAAGTCAGGCCCATATACAATTGTATCTCATGAACCTAGACCTCTCAGTATGTCTTTAAAGGGAACCTGTCACCCCCCCCCCCCAGGCGTTTTTAACTAAAAGAGCCACCTTGAGCAGCAGTAATGCTGCATTCTGACAAGGTGGCTCTTTTAGTTCTGGGTGCTGTAACTGCCGAAATAATCAGTTTTATAATTTGTCCTAAATACCTTTTCTTCAGTCAAGGAGGCAGGCCTTTCCCCCCTGCTGTAGACGCCACACAGCCATCACTCAAATCTTCTTGGCGCCGGGCGCCGCCTCCTCACTGCTATTTTGAATTGAGCCGGCGCCTGCGCTCTTTTCTCCTGCCTTGGGCAGGTGCAGTGAGCGCTGCCCGTCCTCTGTGCTCATATGCAGTCTAGCTGACTGCGCCTGTGCGGCCGCCCTGCCTGTGAATCCCAGCCCCGCAGTGAGAATAAATCATAAGACACTGCGGGACTGGGATTCACAGGCAGGGCGGCCGCACAGGCGCAGTCAGCTAGACTGCATATGAGCACAGAGGACGGGCAGCGCTTACTGCACCTGCCCAAGGCAGGAGAAAAGAGTGCAGGTGCCGCCTCATTTCAAAACAGCGGTGAGGAGGCGGCGCCCGGTGCCAAGAAGATTTGAGTGACGGCTGTGTGGCGTCTGCAGCAGGGGGGAAAGGCCTGCCTCCTTGACTGAAGAAAAGGTATTTAGGACAAAGTACAAAACTGATTATTTCGGCAGTTACAGCACCCAGAACTAAAAGAGCCACCTTGTCAGAATGCAGCATTACTGCTGCACAAGGTGGCTCTTTTAGTTAAAAATGCCTGGGGGGTGACAGGTTCCCTTTAACACTAGTGATGAGCGAACGTGCTCACCACTACTCATTACTCGCCCGAGTATCGCTATGCTCGGCGTACTCGGCGAGCAGCAAGCATTTCCGGGATTATTCGGCAGTAACTGCAGTCTCCACCCAGCAGTTTTGGTGGACTTTGGAGACCCAATCACGGTGCAGGGATTGTCTGCCAGGCCATGAAACACCGCAGCCATCTTTGTTGTGGTCATGCAGTGATTGGCTGGGCCGCACAGCATCATCCCGAGTATAAGAGACCTGGTGCTGCCCTGCACGCCGCATTCTGTTCCTGGTTCAGCGAAAGTAGGGAGAGCTGCAGCCGAGATAGGGTCAGAATCGTGGTTTTAGAGTTAGTGTAGGTCTGCAACTCTTACATCCACAACTCCTCAGAAACCAACAGTCCTTTTTAGGGCTAATTGGTGGGTCCCGATATTGCAGCGCTAGGTAGGCAGGGCACAGCATATCCACACCAGTGCAAGGCCTGCAGGCACTGTATGTGCGTCCATTGGTCCCACTGCATCCTTCCCAAAACTCCATAACTGCCTGCTGCTGCTGCTGCAGCTTATTTACTGTCTACATACCAATTTGTTTTTTCAAAAAAATCCCCCCCCCCAAAAAAAAATACAGTCTGTTCTGTCAGACTGAGGCCTCTTGAAAAGAGATAGTTTGTCAGGCATACGTAGCATAGTTGTGTGTGCTGCCCTTGTGCCCCCTTTTTTTTTGGGGGGGTGTTTTAAATTCACCAAAAAAGGCCTCATATATCTCTGTGCTCCAAGTTTGGTCATTAGAGGCAGGTGTACTTATTTTTTGGCTGTGTGATACTCAAATTCTATACAGCGCTATTTAGCATCCAAAAAAATTGAAAGGCCACAGATTTGCCAGTGTGGTATTTCCGTTAGAGCTGTCATATATCTCTGTGCTCCAAGTTAAGTCATTGGATGCTGGTGTACTTATTTTGTGGCTGTGTGATACTCAAATTCTATACAGCGCTATTTAGCCTCCCAAAATATTGAAAAGCCACAGATTTGCCAGTGTGGTATTTCTGTTACTGCCGTCATATATCTCTGTGTTCCAAGTCAGGTCATTGGAGCCTGGTGTACTTATTTTGTGGCTGTGTGATACTCACATTCTATACAGCGCTATTTAGCCTCCCAAAAAAGTGAAAGGCCACAGATTTGCCAGTGTGGTATTTGGGTTACAGCCGTCATATATCTCTGCTCCACGTTTTGGCATTGGAGGCCAGTGTACTTATTTTTTGGCTATGTGAAACTCAAATTCTATACAGCGCTAATTAGCATCCAAAAAAATTCAAAGCCAGAGCAGTGTTAAACAGTTGTTGGTTGGATAGCGGATAATGCTTCCAGTCACTTAGCCACCACCACCACCTTTTCTTCCACACGGTCAAGTCTGAGTAGCCGTGAGTGTGGCCAGGATATTCCTCAACATGATCCTCCTTCCTCCCACCATGCCGAGTGCCCTGAGACAACTGATCCCACACTTGGACACTCTGAAGAGCTGTTCAGTTTTCCATTTCAAGATTCAGAAATCTCTGCCGGTCAACTTGAAGTGGGGAAAGATGAGATCGCATGTAGAGCTGCCCAAAGATTTGACCAGCCCCGGTCACACGAAGGCGATGGTGAGAAAGTGTCACAAGAGGTGGAAGATGATGAGACACAATTGCCAGAAAGTCAGGAGGAGGAGCAGGGTGCGGATGTGGAAGACGAGGTAGTGACTGACCCAACCTGGCAGGAGAACATGCATAGTGAGGACAGCAACACAAATGGGGAAGGAGGCATATCCCCCCAACAGGCAGGAAGAAGCAGTGTGGTGGCCACAGACAGAAGGCGTGCATCCATTCCCTGTAACACCAACATGAGTGAAGTTGCCATTCCACCTGTGAGATCTTCCCAAGTCTGGCTATTTTTTAAAGACTCTGCCGATAACCCCAACAGGCCATTTGCAGCACTTGCCATGCCCTCATCAGCAGGGATAGCAAAACAACCAGCCTGACCACCACCAGCATGATCAGGCACATGCAAGCAAAGCACCCGACTTTGTGGGCCGAACCTCAGGCTCCAGGACCACTGCCTGCTGGTCACACCACTGCTTCTTCCACTGTTTTGCATAGAAGCTAATCCCCAGTACACTGTGCATGTGAAGATGCCTCTAGCCCTGCACCTGTGGTGGCCCACAGTCAAGCAGCACCATCAGCAAACCCGTCCACATTCGTGTCCCAGCACAGCGTTCAGTTGTCTATAACCCAGTCTTTGGAACGCAAGCGGAAATACCCAGCCAACGCCCCACAAGCCACAGTCCTCAATTCTAATAATTCTCTTCTGCTTGCGCTAGAAATGCTGCCTTTTAGGCTTGTTGAGACCGAAGCTTTCCGCAACCTGATGGCGGCGGCCATCCCAAGGTATTCGGTCCCCAGTCGCCACTATTTCTCCCAGACCTTGGGATGGAACACATCCTCCCCACGTCGAGGATTGCTGGCCCTATGTCAATCAGGGTTGCCCCCACAATCTACAGCTCCTGCACCTCTTCATCCTCCATGTCTGAAAACAACACATCAGTCAGAAGCTGGAAGCACTGCAGCACTGCCTCAGCCAAGCGGCAAAAGGCTGTTCTGAAGCTAATCTGCATAGGCAGGTACGGACTGGGGCTGAAATTCAGCCCTTGCATTTGAAATCACAGGCCCATGGTGTCCCCATCCCCAAGCACCAGATGGGATATATTACTAATATTACCCTGGATGGAGAAAAGCAAGATTTTCTACAAGACCAATATTTCTAATGATACCCGTGGCCTGCTGGGGTAGGTGACAAAGTCAGCAACTTTGTGTTCCATCATAACTCTTAACAGTATGACTGTCTTGAGAACACAGATTCTGTTAACAACGTAGCAGTCAAGGGAGCCCACAACCAGACAGGCCCTTCTGGCATTTGCCAGAATTGCCAGATAGCCAGTCCGGCCCTGAACATCAAGACGTACTGGTGCATCCATTTGTGGAAAGTGCTTACATTGTGAACCCATATGTCCAATGTTGGAAAGATTTGCAGATTTGCCAGTGTGGTATTTCTGTTACTGCCGTCATATATATCTCTGCTCCACGTTTTGGCATTGGAGGCCAGTGTACTTATTTTTTGGCTATGTGATACTCAAATTCTATACAGCGCTATTTAGCATCCAAAAAAATTCAAAGCCAGAGCAGTGTTAAACAGTTGTTGGTTGGAGTTGTTAAAAAATAAAATAAACGTTACTGTACATTGTTGCTGTCTATTATTTCCAAAAACTGATATCTGAAGAAAACACTTTAATGCTATTTTACTAGGCTTATATTACATAATTCAAGCTGAGATTAAATTGTTTTCTTTTTTTGTTTGTAAAGATATTATCTTGGAGACTTTACCAGCTAAAGGTACCTTCACACGAAGCGACGCTGCAGCGATAGCGACAACGATGCCGATCGCTGCAGCGTCGCTGTTTGGTCGCTGGAGAGCTGTCACACAGACCGCTCTCCAGCGACCAACGATGCCGAGGTCCCCGGGTAACCAGGGTAAACATCGGGTTGCTAAGCGCAGGGCCGCGCTTAGTAACCCGATGTTTACCCTGGTTACCAGCGTAAAAGTAAAAATAACAAACAGTACATGCTCACCTGCGCGTCTCCCGGCGTCCGCTTCCTGTACTGTGTGAGCGCCGGCCCTAACAGCAGAGCGGTGACGTCACCGCTGTGCTTTTACTTTCACTTTAGGGCCGGCGCTCAGTCAGAGCAGGATGCGGATGGCAGGGGACGCGCAGGTGAGTAAGTACTGTTTGTTTTTTTTACTTTTACGCTGGTAACCAGGGTAAACATCGGGTTACTAAGCGCGGCCCTGCGCTTAGTAACTCGATATTTACCCTGGTTACCAGCGTAAAACATCGCTGGTATCGTTGCTTTTGGTGTCAAACCTGACGATACACGCCGGTCTGACGACCAAATAAAGTTCTGAACTTTATTCAACGACCAGCGATATCACAGCAGGATCCAGATCGCTGCTGCATGTCAAACACAACGATATCGCTATCCAGGACGCTGCAACGTCACGGATCATTGTCGTTCTCGTTGTAAAGTCGTTTCGTGTGAAGGTACCTTAAATGTTTTTGGATAAGCTAATACCATCCCAGTGGTGTTGATAACTGAAGGAGACAGGATTTCATGATGAGAACATATCCCTCATCTCATTCGCATCTGAAATGCAACCCTGGGTGGAGGGGTCTTTACTGTTGATTTTAAGGTCCGTTTACACTGCAAGATTATAATGAATGAGCTTTCCTAGGAAATCTTGTAGTCTGAACAGGTTGTCGATCACCTGATGAATGAACACGCTCACTCGTCGATTGAAGTGATCTTTTGCGCGATACAAAAGACAATCTTTCTTATCAACCTGTGTAATATTGGATGCACTTTGATTGATCCATTACAGACCGCTCAGTGTGCACCGTTAGGTGTGGCCTAAACTTTTACCAATCGGAGGTCATTTAATGCTACAAGTCAGTTTTTGGAAAAGAACCATTAGCCTCTCTCTTACACATTTTAAAGGGGTTGTCCAGGTTTAACACAAAAATCTACAGTCACCCAATGTGACTGTAGACTTGTGAATACTCACATCGCGTGTAGATTCTATAGTGCATATTGGTGGCCAAATTCCTACTAGACATGCACGGCATTGCTCAATACCAGAGAACTGAGCGTGGCTTTCGGAGTGTGGCCAGAAGTATGCATATCATATACTTGCGGTTACATGACCTCTCGGTCTCACCGCCGGCACAAGAGATTCCTTGCAGCATGCACGGATCTGACAGTTACAAAGTACGCCTGTGCCGGAGCCGCGGCGTGAAGACCAGAAGAGGATGTCATGGAATAAAGATAGGCGGCGCTGTACCGGACCTGAGACGACCATCGGAGCGGGACCGCCCCTGGTAAGTATAATCTAACCTCTTTTTCTCCTCTTTCAGGTAACATCGGGGGCTTATCTACAGCATTACAGAATGCTGTAGATAAGCCCCTGATGACGGTGAGCTTACCTCACCATCGATTTTGGGGGTGACAGGTTCCCTTTAATATAAATGCACTTCTCAATTTTCAGATTTATATTTTTAAAATAATTTGAAAACCATGTATCATTTCCTTTACACTTCACAAATACTTGTTACTTTGAGTTGGTATATCACATAAAATCCCAATAAAATACATTGAAGTTTGTGGATGTAATATGAAAAAATGTGGAAATGTTCACGGGTCATGGAAACTATTTCAAAGTACTGTATTGCCAGTTACAGTTGTTCATCATGGCTATACATGTTCAGTGATACCGGGCATGAACCAACAATCTTTCTTTAATTGGAATGTTTTTATTTGGTTTTTTTTTGAAAGGAAGATCATACATCATTCATGGACGTACTGAAGGACCTATTTTTAACAATTTTTTTTTACTTTTAGACAATAATGTAACACGATTGACTGAATTTCAAATGATGACATTATGTTAATGGTAGGGTAAAACAATAAAACGATGGTTCGTTTTTGAGTTTTTACCAAATTAATTGTTTTCTATAAAATCGTTAGTTTTCATCAACTTTAATCTACAATGTAAAGCCTTTAGGAACAATTATGTGGCTTTTATGATGTGACTTGGTAGTAATTGCTGAGACATCTCATCCATGATAAGAACCAGGACCTCCTCTCATTTACATCTGAGCCCCAGCCTTTGTCAGAGGTGTTTACATTAGATAACTGCCATACCAGTCTCTTTAACATCTAAAAGACAGAAAACTGATCCTTATATTGTTTTTAGATCTTCTATAAGGTTGGATGCCCATTCATCTAGTGCCATCCATTCAATTTATATTAGCTTTGTGTGTTCTTAGGTCTGCTTGAAGATTAGGCTACGTTCAAATTTGCGTTGTGCGGTGCAGCGTCGGCGACGCAACGCACAACGCAAATGTAAACGCATGCACAACGCAGCGTTTTGTGACGCATGCGTCCACTTTTGCATGGTTTTTGGCGCAGAAAAAAATGCATCATGCAGCGTCCTCTGTGCCCTGACGCATGCCTCACAAAACGCAAGTGCAACGCATGTCCATGCGCCCTCCATGTTAAATATAGGGGCGCCTGACGCAACACTAATGTGAACATAGCCTTAAGTATTTGCTGCAGACATTTCTGCATCAAACATGTACCTCTTTGCAGGAAAAAAAATGTTTTTTTATGCCTTCTTCCCACTCATCAGAATGGATGAAAAACACTCAGAAAACACTAAAAGGATTGACTTTGAAAAATAAGCAGTGCGTTTCAGAAAACTCATTTACTTTGCTTGGACAGTAAAATGTTGTGGTTTTAGTGGCAAAAGCATCCAGGGTTAAAATGCGGCAAAAATGATACCATACCACTAAGTTTATATAAAATAGTATCACTGTCTCTATCAGTTGTCAGGATCTCAGTACATCTGTCAGCACCACCTTGCTATTTCTGTTTTTGCCGTTTTGGTTTTTCCTCCCCCTTCTTTCCAACGCCATAACTTTGTTACTTTTCCACCAATATAGCCAAACCAGGGCTTGTGTTTTGCGGGATGAGTTTTACTTCCGAATGACGCCATTGATTTTACCATATAGTGTACGGGAAAGAGGGGAAAAAAATTCCAAGTGCGGTGAAATTGTAAAAAAAAAAACTGCACCTCCACAATTGTTTTTTGTTTTGTTTTTTTCACCAAGTTCACTAAATGCTAAAACTGGCTTGATTATGATTATGAATATGATTCCTCGGGTCGGTATGAGTATGCAGTACCAAACATGTATAGGTTATTTTTTATTATATGGTGAAAACAAAAATCCGCAGTATGTGAGGAAAAAAAAAAGTTGCTATTTTCCGAGACCCGTAGCATCTCCATTTTTGGGGATTTCGGGCTGGGTGAGGACTTATTTTATTGATAACAATTTGGGGGTAGATACAATGATTTCATCACCTGTTATTGCATTTTCTTGCCATGTTGCAGTGGCCAAAAATAAAAACATAATTCTGCCGTTTCAATACTTTTTTCTTATTACACCATTTACCAATCGGATTAATTTAAATTATATTTTTATAGATCAGATACTTCTGAAAGTGGCAATACCAAACATTTTTTTTTGTTTCTTGTTTTATGTTAAATGGGGCAAAGAAGGGTGATTTAAACTTTTATGCTTTTTACATTTTTTAAATACTTTTTAAAACTATTTTTTTTAAACTTTATACTGGCTTCAATAGTAGGAGACTTGAAGCTGTGATCATCTGATCACTTGTGCTACACATAGCAGGGCTTCAGCCATATATGTATATGTGTAACATAAATCATGATCTCCTATGAACGCCGACCATGGGCCAGAGTACATATGAGATTTGCAATGACATTCATGAGTGTCTTCTGCAGACCCATGGTTGTCATAACCCATTGGCGCCCTGCCGTATACGGCCCGCGATATCATCTGCTGCGGCCCGCAGCCACTTTGCCCGTTATTGTCCGCGGACCTTTTAACTCTGCAGAGGTGCGTGCAGATGGCCGCTCTGTGGCCCAGTGTCGCCCCATTGCTCATTCAACTTATCGGCATCATACACACATACAGTTGACGATACAGTTGAAAGCAGTGATGGAGGAGAGAGCGTCAGACACGCCCTCTCCCATCACTCCCCCTCTGCTTGTGACTCTGGAGCGGCCCCCAAACGCAGGGCAGCGGGGTACTCAGTACCGGGTCCCTCGGTCTCAGTTCTAGGGGTGTCACAGTGGCCCGACCCGGTCCGTGGCCCTGCTAAGGGGCGCCCAAATAAAGGTGTAGGTGAGAGTTTGTCAAGTGTTCGTGACGCCACCTGTGGTATTCGGTCAGGGTGACCGACGCTGCTAGGGGTCCACTGGGGTGATGGAATGGCAGCTAGATGGTGTAACTTCCCACAGATGAAGTATGTCCCCAGGGCTTCCCTTGATGAGTAGATGGTAATGGTGTAGGTCGCAGTAAATGACGAGGACACAGGGTTGCAGTCTCTTTACCTTTTTACTGAAGGCTTCGGCATCCACAATCCAGAGCACTGCTAACAGGGCTGGCTGAGACCGGCCGGTCCGAAGGCACATCCAGAGTTCCCTTTGCAGGTGGAAATCAGTAGCCTTCCTACTAGCGCCTGTGTGTTATAGTACTTCCATGCTGAGCACCACGGGATAGTCCTCACAACTGTCATGTATGTTTCTGTTCTTTCTCTCTGTCCCCCAGATGGTATGGATAGGACGCACCCGTATGACGGGTTAGGCCTGGAGTTATTTTATAGGGACCCTAGAGACGCCCCCTCCCACAATTGCCTTCGTTGTCTTCATTAGGTGTAAAGGTGAGACAGCCAACCTAGAGTTAACTGCCCTGCCGTAGTTCAAAGTAATGCGTAGAGCCTATTACTTCCTCGGTGTTCCGGCCACCGGCTACGCGCCTCAGAAGGATGTTACCGATCTTATGGCAGGACTCCTTCTGGTGTTGTCTCCTTGCGCCGTGACTTCAATTCTCACTCTCCACAATCTACTTCGCTTCTTGTCCTTCCTTAGGAGACTGCCGCTATGCAGTGCAGGCGCAGCTCCGTAATGATCTGTCTCGTGCTAGGCCACTGTCAGGATCCCACACCTGACAGGTCCTCCCTGGAACTCTCCCATGTTGCTTTCTGACTAACTTCCTATCCAACCCCCAGTTTTACCAGAGTGTGAGGAGTGGCCTAATACATAGAACCTTTTGCTCCCCCTGGTGGCCAGAGTGTGAAGTGTAGTGTGTGACTGTGATACCTGGTCAGGTGAACTCCTTTAGTGCCATCAGACGTACCGTCACTCCCCCTGGTGGAGGAGCAACATTACTGCAACGACCAGACTCTGGGGCGCTGCACTCCCCCCCCCCCCCCGTTTAATCCAGTACTCCCGAACTGTTAAAAGAAGAACAACAATACATGTTAGCAAAAGACATACAAAATTTTTGGAAATGCTGTAAACAATTAAACATATAACAGTGCTCCCCTTTATGGGAGGTGAGAACACTTGAACGTTGCAAAAATCTTGGTCATGCACAGGTCATGACTCAGTTCAGTAAGTGCAACTTGAAACAGCAGGGATCCCGGGTAAACAAAGGGATCCCTTTTGAAAGTTTTGGAGCAATTCACTGTCCATTACTCCATTGTCCATTTTAAACCTGTAACAAAGATATATATACAAACATTTTTAACCAAACAGCAGCACCCGTTAATACTTCCAAGTTTTGTAGTGAATTGGGGTTTGATTCTTGGTGCTACGTATAGACCTCCTCAGTGCCGGGGTTGCTAGTGACCTAACCGGACCTGCTGTGCTTGCTATCGCTGGTGTAGTGCACTGTCTTCTAGCTACACTTCTAGTGAGTCTGGGTAGCACTGGTATGCTAGAGCTCTCAGGACTGCTACTACTAATTGTGGGCATGATATACAATCCTTAACGAACAAAGCCACATTATGCCACAGTGGATCCCAGTAAACAATTAAAGGGTCCCTGTGTAAGCGATAAGGACTACCACCCCTATCATCAATATAAATACATCAAAATCCACACACCAAAATGATTACAGGGTCAAAAAGATATAGAAAATTTCATAGTTTATTAATTAAAATGACCAAACATGAGGTAAAAAAACCAAATAGATACAACAAACAAGAGGGAGATATGCACCGCTGATAATATGCATTGTGGATTGTTGTATGTGTCAGAACATACACTGGGAAATAAGTGAGGCCAGAATTATGAGCTCACATATGGGTAGAGTAATACACTATAATACACTATGCACACCTTTGAAGAAGGAAGGTCCGAAACGCGCGTCGGGGCGGACGGACCGGGCCATTGGGAGTTTTTTGTGCCAGGCATCGCCTACTAGCAGGTAATTATGGTTATGCTATGGAGGTGTGGCGGTTGCCCTTAGTTCAGCAATATGCTGATATTGAATATAGGCATGTTTTGGTGGTAATTGCGGTTAACCCCTGGCCTCTTGTCTAGGGGTGTGCATAGTGTATTATACTCTGCCCATATGTGAGCTCATAATTCTGGCCTCACTTATTTCCCAGTGTCCTGGTATGTTCTGACACATACAACAATCCACAATGCATATTATCAGCGTGTGCATATCTCCCTCTTGTTTGTTGTATCTATTTGGTTTTTTGACCTCATGTTTGGTCATTTTAATTAATAAACTATGAAATTTTCTATATCTTTTTGACCCTGTAATCATTTTGGTGTGTGGATTTTAATTGTGGGCATGGCAGATTCACCGATAGCAGAGGGAGGACTTGCCGATTCAACTGGTGGCACGGCATCCTCTGTCGGAATCTGCTGTGGTTGAATTACAGCCGAAATCGCGTCGGCTATGGGAATCTGTTGGTGCAGAGTCTCTTTTGGCTCCAAATTATCTGGCATCACATTTGGTTCCGGCAGCTTCGGCTGACGAAACGTTAAGACAGGTACCACGATGGCCTGATTTATTCGAGTCCAAGACTGGGGAAAATTGCCAAGAACAGTGTGTATCATCTTCTCCTCTTATACGGGTGGAGATGTTCCCGGATCTGTTTCCCTATCTTTCAACTTATCAGGGCATACTTTGAGGTGGTCTCTGGATATTGCTGTCGAAGTTTCTCCACCATCTTTGCTGATGAGACAGACCTTCGTATTGTCGAAGTTGGATGGCAGGATGGTATAGGGTTCCGCTTCCCATTGGTCGTCAAGTTTGTGTAGTCTCCTCTTCCGTTTGAGTACTTGTTCACCTGGCGACAAGGGAATTGCAGGAGCATGCTGGTTGTAGTCCCTTTCTTGTTTTTGTCTGACTTGGGCTAGACTTCTTTCCACACATTCCTGCATTTTGCGGTACCTTTGCTGCCTTTCTGTATCCCAATCTGCATCTGACGAGGTATCTTCGGGGGTTAGGACCCCCATGTCTAGATCAACAGGCAACTTACTAGATCTCCCTCGCATCAGATATGCCCCTGGACGAAGCTAACGCGAAACGCGCGTTGGGGCTCAGGATCGCACAGAACAGGTCATGTAACACAGCTTTTACTATTTACTTACTATTTAACATTGTTATATGCAGTATAGATGCATGGGGCCAAGTAGGCTATTGTTAGTAGAAGGATTCCCCCATTGGTGTTTGTGATGTTGCTGTGGAGGTGCAGTGTGGGCAAAGGTTTGGCACAATGCACTAAGCACTTTACTTCACTATATATGCCACCACAATACCTCCATAGTGATATTCACCTCTACCTACTGCTGGGGTAGCTCCAAATACGTGAACAACTTACTGTCATAACAAGAGCTTCAGTTATATAATAAAGGGGCACCAATATCCTTAAAATAGGTTCCCCATATACCTGCATATATTCAAGCATATATATGTTTGTACAACTTGTGTTGCATGTAGGGTTATGTGCGGTTTTCTTTGCATATGTTGTCTCCATATATTTTTAAATCTTCAGTTTACCTCATTGTTTTTAAAATATTCAATAAAGTATATTTGTTTACAAGATAAATAGGACGTTTACTTCCGATTTTTCTTCTCTTGGATTTGTTGATTCTATGGAAGTGTCACCTATATAGGCCTGAAGTTCTATATATGTAGATATGCTGGAGTGCAGTTGGTAAAATTCACTGGGATGTGGTTGTACATGTCTACCAAGTCAGGCAACTTTGTTGGCCACATGTTCCGTTCCTCCACAGTCAAGGTCTTCAGTAAGTCGATTACCACTTGGTTCATCTTCTCGCACATCCCGTTAGTTTGTGGGTGATACGGTGTTGTTCTGATCTTCTTACACCCGTATAAATTGCAGAATTCCTGGAACACCTCCGCTTCAAATGCTGGCCCTTGATCGGTCAGTACCTTCTCCGGGTACCCATGTGGTCTACAGAAGGTTTTGGCGGCCGTCCTGGCTGTCAGATCTTTGACAGGCACCACTACCAGAAATCTAGAGTAGTGGTCCACGATGGTGAGCGTGTAGACATAGCCTGACCGGCTGGGTGTTAACTTCACATGATCTAGCGCGACCAGTTCAAGTGGCCGTTTGGTGATGATAGGCTTCAGGGGAGCCCTTTGGCTGTCACGGCCCTTCCTGCGCAGCTACACTCCCGACACCACTTTTCGATGGCTTTCTTCATGCCAACCCAGTAGAACCTCCTACGGAGTAGACTCTCCAACTTCCTCCATCCGAAGTGTCCTGCCTCATCGTGGTACACTCCCAGAACCATTGGCGCATCTTGCCTTGGGACTACTATCTGCCATACCAACTCATGAGTGCGTGGGTCTATGCTTCTTCGGCATAGCTTACCATCGTGGATAAACAGTTTGCCTCTCCCCTTCCACAGTTGTTGTGTCTCTTGTGGATCATCCGGATCGGGGTGCGAACCTGCCTGCGACAGGAGCTCTTTCACCCGACGGACCGCGGGGTCACCATCCTGGGTCTCTGCCCATCCGTGTTGGGGCAGGGGATTCAGCGTGGCATCCTGCTTGTTCTTGCGCCTGTTCTCCACATGATGGGAACACTGGGTGGCCTTGGGGCGATGGAAAGCGGGCAACTCTATCTCTTCAAGTGCTTCCGGGTCTTCTCCCATTTCTGGCAAGTTGGGCATCCTGGACAATGCATCGGCATTCGCATTCTTGTGCCCTGCCCGGTACTTGATGGTGAAGTCGTAATTGGACAACCGGGCCATCCACCGCTGTTCCAAGGCACCAAGTTTTGCTGTGTCCAAGTGTGTTAGTGGATTATTATCCATGAAGACGGTGAATTTTGCTGAGGCCAGGTAGTGCTTGAACCTCTCCGTCACTGCCCAAATGATGGCGAGGAACTCCAGCTTAAAGGAACTGTAATTGTCCGGGTTCGTTTCAGTGGGACGAGTTTCCTGCTGGCGTAAGCAATTACCCTCTCCTTGCCTTTCTGGACCTGGGACAACACGGCTCCCAGTCCCATGTTGCTGGCATCCGTATACAGCACAAACGGTTGGTCATATTCAGGGTAGGCCAGTACCTCTTCTCCCATCAGCGCCAACTTTAAGCAAGTGAAGGATCCCTCCAGTCCGTCGTTCCAATCAAATGGGTTATTCTTACCCTTGGTTTTCTTGGATTGGCCCACCAACAGGTCTTGCAGTGGCGTGGCTTTCTTGGTGAAGTCCTTGATAAACCTCCTGTAGTAGCCTACCAACCCGAGGAACTGCCGGACTTCATGAAGGTTGCCAGGCTTCGGCCAGTCTTTGATCACAGTGACCTTGTCAGGGTCTGGGGCCACACCTTCGGCACTCACTAAATGGCCCAGGTACTGCACTTTGGGTTTTAGCAGATGGCATTTGGACGGTTTTACCTTTAAGCCAAAGTTGGACAGGGCTTCGAACACCTCGGCCAGGTGCTTCAGATGGTCCTCATAAGTCTTGGAGAAGACAATGACATCGTCCAAATATAGCAACACGGTTTCGAAATTCTTGTGTCCCAGACAGCACTCCATCATCCTCTGGAACGTTCCCGGGGAATTGCACAGTCCGAAGGGCATGTAGTTGAACTCGCAGAGACCCATCGGCGTCGTGAAGGCTGTCTTTTCCTTGTCCGCCTCTGCCACGGGAACCTGCCAGTACCCACTGGTGAGATCCAAGGTAGAGAAGTAGTTAGCAGATTTTAAAGCAGCCAAAGACTCCTCTATCCTGGGCAGTGGGTATGCATCCTTATGTGTAATGCGATTTAGCTGCCTATAATCAACACACATCCTCATTGTGCCATCTTTCTTCCTAACGAGGACTAATGGAGCTGCCCAGGGGCTACAACTGTCTCTCACTACCCCAGCCTCCTTCATCTCTCGCAACATGTCTTTGGCACACTGATAGTGAGCTGGGGGTACAGGACGGTATCTCTCTTTTATGGGTGGATGATCTCCTGTGGGGATGTGATGTTGAATCCCTTTTACCTGCCCAAAATCTAGGGGGTGCTTGCTGAATACCTGCTCATACTCATGAACCACTCTGTAGGCCCCCTGTTTCTGGTGTGATGGGGTAGAGTCAGTGGCCACGTGTAATTCCTGACACCAATCTCTCGTTTGCCCTGCAGAGCCACTGTTCTCCGCCTGGTTGGATGGGACCAAGGGTTCGGGTGCCTGTATCACACTATTATCAACAGTAAATAGTTTGGCAAGTGTGACATATTTGGTTAGGTGCATCTCTTCCTCTCCATAATTAAGGACGCGTACTGGCACCCTCCCTTTGCGGACCTCAACCACTCCTCGGGCTGTCAGGAGGGTAGGCCTACTATCTGAATATACAGGTTCTACCAGGGCCTGGTAATCTTTACCCCTGAGGCCTATTGCTGCCATATTAACACCATATTAACATTTCACTCCTGGGGAGTATTGCAATGGGGGTTGAATCACACTGTGACACAGCCAATTTCATCACCAGTCAGTTCTACCTGTTGTCTCTGCATCAGAGCTCTGATTTCTTTCTGCAGGGAACGTTGTTCACTGTAACCAGCTGTTTCTGCCACCTGCTGTAACAAGACAATAACCTCTGCAAGACAATTTTCTATGACATTAGTACCAATGGTCATCATGGGGTTACATTCACGTCGGTCAATATCAACAATTATAATTCCTTGGGCCTCCAATTCTACCCGACCCACTTTAATGGTGACCTGTTTGTACCCCACTTGTGGCAATGGCTGACCATTACTGGCTATTATAGTGAAATCATCATCGGGGCCACGAGTAATGTCGGTGTCCTCCCAATAACGCTTGTAAAGGATGTAAGGCATAGTTGTCACCTGAGAACTGGTGTCCAACAGAGCGTTCATGGGAATACCGTCGATCACAATGGGGAGAACAGGTTGTCCTCCAATATATTTGGCTCTCCAATTTTGCGGGCCGGGTTGTCCTACTCCTGGGGGTTGGCCCTCTGCCCCAGGGGTTGCTCGTTTAAATGACAGTACCTTGCAAGGTGGCCCACCTGGTTGCAGCGGCGGCAGATGGGTCGTCCGTCCTGATGAAAGCGATCGTCGTCTCTGCCTCTGGTCGGCGGAATCCTCCTCTGTCTCCGCCAGGGGACATCCTCCGGTCTGGAAGCCAGCTTGATCTTTTCTTTGGGGGCCTCCTGTAGAGACTGTACGGTCCGGGCTTAGGCAGAAACGCTCTTGGTCAGTTCTTGCATCTGGAGGCGTAGTCCTGCAGGGGAATCATCTTCCAGGGTCTGGGCATCGGCCTCGGCAGAAACTGGAGTATCCGGCACCACCTCCTGGTGGTACGTGAGAGCTTGCCGCCTGGGAAGTACTGCACGGCCGGGCTGTCGCTCCTGCAACACTTGGATGGCTTTGTCCTTAAATTGCGCAAAGGTCAGGTCAGGGTTCTGCATGGCCAGGAGGTGTAGTTGGGCCCTTTGGTGACTGCACAGGAGCCCCTCAATGAACCGCTCCTTCAAGAGTTTATCCTCATCTTGCATGCTGTTTGGATCATTCTGCTTGATGGCCCGCAGTGCCTCCTGGAGATTAAGGGCATAGTCTCGTAAGCTATCCTGCGGCCTCTGCTTGCACCCATAGAACGTCAATTTAATTTCTGTGGCGGTGCGGGTGTCAAAGGTGGCTTTGAGCTTTGCAAAGACCTGCTGCGCAGTTCTCTTATCCGCAGCGGGCCAGGACTTCACTTCTCTCAGAGCCGCTCCAAACAGTTGGCCCGTTACCATGTGAACTTTCTGAGGCTCTGTTAAGGGATAAAACTCAAGCAGGCTGCAGATCCCTTCTTTAAAGTCAGTTAATGTATGCGATTCTCCAGAGTATCGTGGGAGCCAGGCTGCTCCAGGTATATATGGCATGGAGAAGGGCATTATGGCCGCTGTAGCCGCGGCGGTGTCTGGCTGGCTGATGGGAGCGGCAAGCTCTGCGGGACCTGGCAGCGGTACAAGGCCTGCGGCTGCGCCTATTGCGGGGCCTGGGGACGCTTCTGAGTCTGCAGCTGCGACCACCGCCACCTCCCCTCCGGGATCGAAGGTGGCCGCTCTCCCCCTCCGCTAACCTGGTGGAAGTTGGGGTTCCTTTCCATAATCGACACCCGCCCTCTTGCTTCGCGCTCCTCTCGGCTCGCTCCGCCCACGAAGCTACGAATCCTCCCCTCACGCTCCACACGGCGCGGCAATGGCGGATTTTGGCGGTAAATAGCAATACACAGTCTTTGCAATAAATCACGATTCAAGCACAATTCAGTCACAGTTCCAAGGCACACATGACCTGATTCTCAGGCTTATGTAGATCCTGTTCGTGACGCCAAGTTTGGAGCGGCCCCCAAACGCAGGACAGCGGGGTACTCGGTACCGGGTCCCTCGGTCTCGGTTCTAGGGGTGTCACGGTGGCCCGACCCGGTCCGTGGCCCTGCTAAGGGGCGCCCAAATAAAGGTGTAGGTGAGAGTTTGTCAAGTGTTCATGACGCCACCTGTAGTATTCGGTCAGGGTGACCAACGCTGCTAGGGGTCCGCTGGGGTGATGGAATGGCAGCTAGATGGTGCAACTTCCCACAGGTGAAGTATGTCCCCAGGGCTTCCCTTGATGAGTAGATGGTAATGGTGTAGGTCGCAGTAAATGATGAGGACACAGGGTTGCAGTCTCTTTACCTTTTTACTGAAGGCTTCGGCATCCACAATCCAGAGCACTGCTAACAGGGCTGGCTGAGACTGGCCGGTCCGAAGGCACATCCAGAGTTCCCTTTGCAGGTGGAAATCAGTAGCCTTCCTACTAGCGCCTGTGTGTTGTAGTACTTCCCTGCTGAGCACCACGGGATAGTCCTGACAATTGTCGTGTATGTTTCTGTTCTTTCTCTCCATCCCCCAGATGGTATGGATAGGACGCATCCATATGATGGGGTGGGCCTGGAGTTATTTTATAGGGACCCTAGAGACGCCCCTCTCCCACAATTGCCTCCGTTGACTTCATTAGGTGTAAAGGTGAGACAGCCAACCTAGAGTTAACTGCCCTGCCGTAGTTCAAAGTAATGCGTAGAGCCTATTACTTCCTCGGTGTTCCGGACACCGGCTACGCGCCTCAGAAGGATGTTACCGATCTTATGGCAGGACTCCTTCTGGTGTTGTCTCCTTGCACCGTGACTTCAATTCTCACTCCACAATCTACTTTGCTTCTTGTCCTTCCTTAGGAGACTGCCGCTATGCAGTGCAGGCGCAGCTCCGTAACGATCTGTCTCGTGCTAGGCCACTGTTAGGATCCCACACCTGACAGGTCCTCCCTGGAACTCTCCCAGGCTGCTTTCTGACTAACTTCCTATCCAACCCCCAGTTTTACCAGATTGTGAGGAGTGGCCTAATACATAGAACCTTTTGCTCCCCCTGGTGGCCGGAGTGTGAAGTGTAGTGTGTGACTGTGATACCTGGTCAGGTGAACTCCTTTAGTGCCATCAGACGTACCATCACTCCCCCTGGTGGAGGAGCGACGTTACTGCAACGACCAGACTCTGGGGCGCTGCAACTCAGCGGGCACGCGATGACATCACTTCATCGTGAGCCACACTGCTGTCCCTGCAGTGGAGCCGATGAGACCGGAGCAGCAGACCCTGGAGCAACGCGGGGATCAAGGAGGAGGGGTGAGTATTGTGTGAGTGTCTGTATATGCATTATTGTGTGTGTGTGTGTGTGCGTGCGTGCGCGCGTGCGTGCAGGGGTTTCTCTATACTGTGTGTATCTGCACTATACTGTGTACTGGGGTGGCTGCGCCTGCACTATACTGTGTGTTGGTGGGGACAGAACATGTGCTGCCGAGAACAATGATATTCTATGAGTATGCATTATTGATCATTCAGTGCTGATGGGAAGTATTAAATTGCCATTATAACCAACTGGCGGATGTCTAATGGTTGGGGGTCAGCCAGTATAGAGGTTTTGTACAAAGGATGGAAAGAAGGGCTTTTCAAAGACTTTTTTTGTTCACAAGGCCTGAAGTGAAGCCTTACCTTTGCCTAATGGAAATGCTGCTCCATTCAGGACTGCACTTTAAATTGAAATAAGGAGAGGTGATAATTCTTTATCGTGAAAGTCACCATTATGTTGTCCTAAAATAACAAAGTCCTAGATTACAAGTCACCAGGAGAAAAAACTGCATGCAAAAAAAAGAGATATCAGAAAGGAGAAAATAGGGTTGATATGGAGACTTCTTAGGCTAGTTTCACACATCAGTTTTTTGTTTTCAGGCGAAATCCGGCTAATTTCTTAAAAAACCTCCTGAGTGCCACAGCTCAGTGCCTTACCTCCTCTGTGTCACAACTCAGGGCCCCACCACCTAATTGCCACAGCTCTGGGCCCCGTTTCCTCTGTATCACAGCTCAGGATCCCAACTCCTCAGGGTCCGGACTCTTCAGTGCCACAGCTCAGAGCCCTGCCTCCTCAGTGCGACAGCTAAGGGCCCATCATCATCAGTGTTGAAGCTCAGGGCTCATCCTCTTTTGTGTCACAGCTTAGGGCCCTGCCTCCTCAGTGTCACAGCTCACGGCGTCGCCTCTTCAGTGCCACAGCTCAGGGCCCCACCTCCTCAGTGCCACAGCTCAGGGCTCCGCCTCCTCAGTGCCACATATCAGGGCCCCGCCTCCTCAGTGCCACAACTCAGGACTTCACCTCCTCAGTGCCACAGATCAGGGCCCTTGCCTCCTCAGTACCACATATCAGGGCCCCGCCTCCTCAGTGTCACAGCTCAGGGCCCCGCCTCCTCAGTACCACAGGTCAGGGCCCTACCTCCTAAGTGCCACGTATCAGGGCCCCGCCTCCTCAGTGTCACAGCTCAGGGCCCCACCACCTCATTGCCACAGCTCTGAGCCCTGTCTCCTCTGTATCACAGCTCAAGGCCCCGCCTCCTCAGTGTAACAGTTCTAGCTCCATCTCTTCTGTATCACAGCTCAGGACCCCACCTCTTCAGTGTCCTGACTCCTCAGTGCCACATCTCAGAGCCCTGCCTCCTCAGTGCCACAGCACATTGCACACCTCCTCAGTGACACAGCTAAGGGCCCAACATCATTAGTGTTCAAGCTCAGGTCTCCTCCTCTGAGTCACAGCTTAGGGCCCGCCCCCTCAGTGTCACTGCTCAGGGCCCCACCTTCCTAGTGTCAAATCTCATGGCCCCACCTCCTGAGTGTCACAGCTTAGGACTCCATCTCTTCTGTGTCAAAGCTCAAGGCCCCACCTCCTCTTTTGGATGGTAGTCGTGAAGAGGCCCTACGTGATGTAACCCAAACGACATCAAGCAAGAGACAAAACCCCAAGGTCCAGAGCCAGACTACACCAATTGAGGCCCGAACCCTAGACCTGCACCAGTCAAGATCCAGTGCTCAGATGACGCCAGGAAAAAGCCAGAGCCCAGATCCGAAAGACATCCACATCAAAAATAGGATGCCTGCGGTCATAGAAGGAAGACACGAGTTCGCTTCCAGCATGAGTGTACAGTACAAGGGCTGCCCTGGACAACAGGTGGTGTGGGGTCAGTGGGATCAAAGGAAGCTCAACGTGCGTTGGTAGACTTTGCTAAGAGTAATTGTGGCCTAGGGCTAGTACTCCAGGAGCCAACATACAAAGGGGATGTGGAAACCACAAAAAAAGACCAAAAGAGGATAACTATAATATGAAAAAAATCTTTATTCAAACACAAAACATGTTAAACATATTAAAATTGTAACAATGATCGGACAAAAATAGAACACAATGGGAAAGATGGTGCAGGTCACAGCACAAAAGTGCTACCGTGCAAAAACATGCAGACCGAAAAACTGGCTCCCTAATATAAATATGAGATGTTAGTATGAGGGATAAAACAAGCGAGTGAACATGCTTACTACATATATAGAGTACACCTATGAAACATGCTGTTATATCCTGGATTAAATAAATGCAGTTCGCAATCAGACCATATAAATACCACATTGGGTTTAAAGTGCTAAGCTGATGCATGTAGGAAGACGGAAGATTCAAAATGTCCAGGGTAACCTCTATGAAAAAACAAGCTACAAGTACTCATATATAGTGTTAGCCATCCCTAGGGCTGTCATGTCTCACGACTTGGGAAATCATTCAATGTTTGCATTGCTTGTGTTCTATCCTTCTTTCTAGGCAGAAGTTTGCTTTTCCCTGTATTTTGTCCCAACTCTCTCACTGTAGTCCTGTGATGTATGTTTGTTCACGCCCTTATTCTCCATTTTGTCATCATTCCTCCATCTGTATGCATCCTACCGCATGTCCTCTGTTGAATATTCCTTTTTACCTGCTACGTTCATCATAATACAAGAATTTCAGTTAAAGCAATCCTCTTTTCCTGGAGTCTTCTTACATGAGATCGTGGCTGAGTTAAGCTATCTGATAAATCAGTATGAACGTGAGTACAGGTCAATACGGAAGCGCCCAAAATAAAGGCCTATCCAGGCACCACTGCGTTCTACATATCCATGAGTCAGAATAGTAAAAAGGAATAGCCTGCCTTCAGAGACAGTAACTCAAGGTCTGTGCTGAACCTCAGTGGAAAAGGACATTTCCCAGATACACAGTAACCCAGTTCCCAGCCAGACCCTAGCGTGCATAGAAGCACACACTGCAGATAAACAGTGAGAAGTATAACCCTCATCATCCACTCTTCCTGCCTGCAAACAAATCATGTCTGAAGCGAGGTATACAATGTCACTACCAGACTTACAAACACAGGACAGAGACCCAGATCCCCACCCACCAGCTAGTGAAAGGGGAAAACGTACAGTCAAACCTACATGGAAAGTCATGGAGAATTTAGAGACTGAAAAATGTGTTGTATATAGTGATGTGTCTTCACTATGGGAGAAAGTGCTGAGTCACATAGACACTGTATCAAGGCCTGCTTCTCACGAGTTACCACTTGAGGGAGCCCTAGAACAATTATGCACAGCATACCAAAGGTATATGGAGAAGACTGACCAATACATTATTCTCCTGAAGAAACTGAATCTGCCAGAGACTTTAAAAGAATTGCAAAGTTTCCAGCAGCTTAATTCTGAAAGAGACTACACCGTACGCGACATTAAGACAAAGATAGAGGCTAAAATTGCACGGACACCAGATGCATCATCTCGCTCATCCAAATCGTCTAAGCACTCAAAACGCTCATCTAGGTCAAGTTCATCAAAACATTCCACTCTCAGCGAGCAGCTTATAAGGGCACGTGCTAAGGCAGAAACGTCTAAGATACAAGCAGCCTTTGCGCAAAGGAGAGCAGAAATGGATGCAGCCACAGCACAAAAGAGAGCAGAAATGGATGCAGCCACAGCACAAAAGAGAGCAGAAATGGATGCGGATGCAGCACGCAAGGAAGCTCTGGAGAAGGAATGTGAGCACGCAACAGCCATGGCGGAGTTAAGGATCCTGGAGCGAGCTATCAGTGTGAGTCAAAGAGACAGCATCAGTTTGTGTGAAGTGGAGGCGGAGGACCCTATTGAACGCACAAGAGACTACGTGCTAAGCCAAAATGGCGAACCGCAGATCATCACTAACACTCCTGATGGCGTTCATGCTTCTCCAGGACACCAGGATGCCGATCCACTTACAGAACCCTACACTCAAGGTCAGTACAATGCTCCCAAACTTGAACTTCCTTCGTATTCCAGTATGCGCCAAGACCCTGCATCTCATCAAACTCCACAGGCTATTATCTACACGCAACCCAATATACCGGCAGGTCATTATACTCTCGACAACCGCACAGTGCCAGCTCCGCATGTAGCAGAGACTATACCCACCAAACCGGTTGCTGGACTAAATGCATATGCCACTCCATACTTACCCACGTTTCAAGGCCAAGACGTCTCCACTCCTATGTACAACACCGCTCAGCCCACATTCGTGCATCCTAAGTCAGAAAGAACAAACATGTCCGACTTCGCAAGGTACATGATTCGCCGCAAACTTACTAAAACCGGTCTCACAAGGTTTGACAACCAACCTGAAAATTACAGAGGTTGGAAAAATGCCTTTAGAACCGTAACTAGTGACCTCGGCAACACTGCTGCCGAAGAGCTGGACCTGCTAATCAGATGGCTAGGACCACAATCCACCGAGCGTGTCAAGAGACTCAGGTCTGTACATATCAGTAATCCAACGGCTGGTCTCATGGCTGCATGGGAAAGACTAGAGAAAAACTTTGGCAGTCCAGAAGCCATAGAGGATGCACTGTTCAAGCGTCTACAGAGTTTTCCAAAGATATCAAGCAAGGACAGTTCAAAGTTCCTGGAGCTCAGTGACTTGCTGTTAGAGCTCCATCTGGCCAAGGCAGACACCCACCTACCTGGCCTCAGCTATCTGGACACTGCTCGTGGAGTAAATCCCATTATCTCCAAGCTACCGTACAATGTACAAGAAAAGTGGACTACACTAGGGTCAAAATACAAGAAAGACCATCAAGTGTCATTTCCTCCGTTCTCCTACTTCTGTGAGTTTATAAAAGATGTGGCAGAGCGTAAGAACGACCCAAGCTTTTCCTACGAAGAATCCAGTGGCCCAGCTTCACCTCCTTCTAAATACGTGAGCGCACGCTCGAATGAGAGAAACCGCAGGGGTCCAGTGTCAGTGAAGAAGACGGATATTCTTCCCTTACCAACATCACCCCCAGACAAGAGTAACAAGGGTGAAAAGATAGAGAACCCAAATCGTGAGTGTCCCATCCACAAGAAGCCACATCCCTTAAAAAAGTGCATCGGCTTCAGGAAGAAACCGCTCCAAGAATGCAAGGAGCTTCTAAAGAAGTTCGGGGTATGCTACAGATGTTGTGCTTCTACTGAACACCTTGCTAAAGACTGTAAAACTACAATTAAGTGCATGGAGTGTGACAGTGAGGACCACGTACAAGCACTCCACCCATTCCGTCCTGACTCTACACTTACTCCTTCCCCCACCACGAGCCATGGTGGGGAGGACGCAGCTCAAACTGCAAGCCATACCACAATATCTTCTTCATGCACAGAAGTCTGCGGAGAAGACCTCTGGGACAAGTCCTGTGCGAAGATTTGCCTGGTGAACGTATATCCCAACGGTCACCCAGAGAAAGCCGTGAAGGTGTACGTCCTTCTGGATGATCAGAGCAACCGATCACTTGCAAGGTCAGAACTCTTTGATATGTTTAACTTAAAGGGAAATGCCTACCCTTACACCTTAGGCACCTGCAGTGGTGTTACAGAGGTTTCTGGGAGAAGGGCCAGTGGTCTTACAGCTACATCTCTCGAGAACACCGTCGAGATACCGTTACCTACACTGGTCGAGTGCAACCAGATTCCGTCCAATCGAGAAGAGATCCCAATGCCAGAGGCTGCTCTTCATCACCAACATCTCAAGAGGATAGCAAACAAGATACCAGCCCTCAACAACAATGCAGATATCCTGATTCTGCTGGGCAGAGACATTCTCCGGCTGCACAAGGTACGTCAGCAAATTAACGGACCACACGATGCACCATTTGCCCAACGCTTAGATCTAGGCTGGGTGATCATAGGCAATGTTTGCATACACAAGATGAAGAGACCTAACAACATCTCCTCTTACAAGACACACATCTTGTCAAATGGTCGCAGCACCCATTTCCAACCATGCCCACATCACTACTGCGTGAAAGAGAAAGTGAGCAACACCAACTGGCAACAGGAATCCTTCAACAACATGAACACGCACCAGCCCTGGGATGAAAACCTCGGGTCATCAGTGTTCGTTTCCACAAGTAATGACAACAAGTTGGCACCCACGAGGGAAGATAAAGAATTCATAAAGGTTATGGATAAAGAATTTGTTCAAGATGACTCCAACAGTTGGGTAGCTCCTTTACCTTTTCATTTCCCAAGATCGAGGTTGCCGAACAACCTGCAGCAAGCAACTGCAAGGTTCTCATCCTTAAAGCGTACCCTAAAGAGGAAACCAGAGATGGAGAAGCATTTCATTGACTTTATGCAGAACATCTTTGACAGAAATCATGCTGAACCTGCGCCACCACTGAGGGAGGGAGAAGAATGTTGGTATCTTCCATCCTTTGGTGTCTATCACCCTCGCAAGCCCTCAGGGTGCCATGGTTGGCACGTGTGTAAGAGTCGTCTTACTGCCGACGACATAGACCATGCTGGACAAGTCATCATCAGGTGTGTGCAACAAGAAGAATATTCACATGAGATTGGCAGTATTACCAAAGAAGTCAGTGTGTCCAAAAATAGCACCCTACTCGACTTGAACCCAGTAGTCGATCATCTCAAGTTTCTAAGAGTGGGTGGACGTTTAAGTAAATCAAACCTATACGATAAGGAGCAGAACCCTATCATCATTCCAGGTCGACATCACGTCACTACTCTGTTGATTCGGCACTATCACGAACGAGTACAGCACCAAGGCAGACATCTTACTGAAGGTGCCATCAGGTCTGCTGGCTTGTGGATCATGGGAATGAAGAGGTGCGTCTCCTCAGTTCTCTATAGATGTGTCAAGTGTCGAAGGTTACGAGGAAAACACCAACATCAACAAATGGCGAACCTCCCAGCAGATCGACTAAGCATGGACCAACCGTTCTCATATGTTGGTGTAGACGTCTTCGGGCCATGGTCGGTTGTTACCAGGAAAACCCGTGGAGGAGCCGCGAACAGTAAGCGGTGGGCTGTCCTATTCACCTGTCTCAGTATCCGTGCAGTTCACATCGAGGTAATTGAATCTATGGATACCTCCAGCTTCATCAATGCCCTAAGAAGATTCTTTTCCATCCGGGGACCTGCCAAGCAACTCCGGTCCGACTGCGGCGCAAACTTTGTAGGAGCCTGCAAGGAACTGCAGTTTGACAACTTCTTGTCCGACAATGGATGCACTTGGGTATTCAATCCTCCACACTCTTCACACATGGGTGGATCTTGGGAACGCATGATTGGAGTTGCACGTAGGATCCTTGACTCCATGTTGCTGGACCATAAACTTCCCCTTACTCATGAAGTTCTGGTCACTTTCCTCGCAGAAGTGTCAGCCATAATAAATGCTAGACCTTTGGTTCCAGTGTCATCCGACCCCGATGCTCCAAGGATCCTTACTCCAGCTACACTTCTTACACAGAAGACTGGAGCTGCTACAGTTCCGCCTGGGAATTTCGATAACAAGGACATTTACAAACGTCAGTGGAAGCAAGTACAACATCTGGCTAACGTGTTTTGGCATCGTTGGAAGACTGAATATTTGCACTTGCTTCAAAACCGTCACAAATGGCAGACGCCCAGTCCCAATCTCCAAGAAGGAGACCTTGTTCTTTTAAAGGACAAAGAGGCTCATCGTAATAACTGGCCAATGGGACTTATCACCAAGGTCCTACCCAGTGAGGATGGAAAGACTCGTAAGGTAGAAGTTAAGGTGACAAAAGGGGGCTCTACCCGAACCTTCTTCCGCCCGGTGACTGAACTCGTGCTGCTTCTACTAAAGGAAGACATCACATGAACTGAACATGCTCCCGACGTTGCTCACGGCGGGGAGCATTCCTCCTCGTTCCCTAGTTTTATTGGATATTGACATTTTCCATTGGATTGAACTGTTAATATTCCCTTTGGATGCTGGGTTGGTGGAAGAGTTGCATGTTTGCGGCTTCCCCAATCTGAAGATGGGTTTTATATACTTGGACTTATCTTTCGCTGTGATCTACGGGTCGACGACAACGAGTTTGACTTAAAAATGTTTGATGTTTATTATTGCATGCATGTTTTCTTTCCTCTTGCCTTTTCAGGTTCGAACGACTTCGAAGAATTGCGGACATCGTGAAATCCAAGGATTTCAGACGGGGAGTGTCATGTCTCACGACTTGGGAAATCATTCAATGTTTGCATTGCTTGTGTTCTATCCTTCTTTCTAGGCAGAAGTTTGCTTTTCCCTGTATTTTGTCCCAACTCTCTCACTGTAGTCCTGTGATGTATGTTTGTTCACGCCCTTATTCTCCATTTTGTCATCATTCCTCCATCTGTATGCATCCTACCGCATGTCCTCTGTTGAATATTCCTTTTTACCTGCTACTTTCATCATAATACAAGAATTTCAGTTAAAGCAATCCTCTTTTCCTGGAGTCTTCTTACATGAGATCGTGGCTGAGTTAAGCTATCTGATAAATCGGTATGAACGTGAGTACAGGTCAATACGGAAGCGCCCAAAATAAAGGCCTATCCAGGCACCACTGCGTTCTACATATCCATGAGTCAGAATAAGGGCCACTACCCTAATGACCCGGAAAAACAGTGGTGGTGAAATCACCAACATGGATACTAGGCAAACAAGGCTGCCTCGGTGTGTATTACCTTGTCAGCGGAACACTCGGATGTGACCAGGTCCACAGTCTGCACGTCTGCCCGACGCGCGTTTCGGAGAGAAACTCCTTCGTCAGGGGGCATGTCAGATAACCCATATGCCGGGGTTTAAATACCATACCGCCAATACCAGCGGCGGCGCTCACCGGAAGTGACGCAGGCGTTAATATTTCAACCCGCGACTCACAGCGGCGGTGATGTCATGCAGGAGCGCCGCCAGGAGCCAACATAGTAGTTCCGGCAGCAACGTGTGTATCATCCTTGACAGAGGGACACAAGTATAATCTCTAAGAAACTCTGCTGTCACTCCAATTGGATTCTAAGATCTATTATATGTTCCGTATTTTATCATTTACTTGTGACTGCGCTTCTTCATATTGTTAGTTTCCTAAACTTTTGTAAGTTCCTGTCATATCGGAGGAAATAAATAGTTTGTTGCCTGTTCCTGCCTAGTGCCCATCTGTGCATTGCATCCAGTCACCTGCTTTACACCTGGGTTCCACAGCTCAGAGCCCCGCCTCCTCAGTGTCACATCTCACGGCTTCGCCTCTTCAGTGTCACAGATCAGGACCCCGCCTCCTCAATGGCACATATCAGGGCCCCACCTCCTCAGTGTTACAGCTCATGGCTTCACCTCCTCAGTGTCACAGATCAGAGCCCCGCCTCCTCAGTGCCACATAATAGAGCCCCGCCTCCTCAGTGTCACAGATCAGGGCCCCACCTCCTCAGTGTCACAACTCATGGCTTCAACTCCTCAGTGTCACAGATCAGAGCCCCGCCTCCTCAGTGCCACATAATAGAGCCTCGCCTCCTCAGTATCACAGCTCATGGCTTCAACTCCTCAGTGTCACAGATCAGAGCCCCACATCCTCAGTGCCACATATTAGAGCATCGCCTCCTCAGTGCCACAAATCAGGGCCCCGCCTCCTCAGTGTTACAGCTTAGAGCCCTGCCTCCACAGTATCATAGCTCAGGGCTCTGCCTCCGCAGTGTCACAGGTCAGTTCTCCACCTCCTCAGTGCCACAACTCAGTGCCCCACCTCCACAGAGTCACAGAGCTCAGTACCCTGTCTCCTCAGTGCCACACAGCTCAGTGTCCCACCTCCACAAAGTCACAGCTCAGTGTCCTGCCTCTGCAGAGTCACAGCTCAGGGCCATGCCTCCACAGAGTCACAGCTCAGTGCCCCGCCTCCACAGTCACAGCTCAGTGCCCCGCCTCTATAGAGTCAAAGCTCAGTGCCCCACCTCCACAGAATCACAGCTCAGTGCCCCACCTTCACAGAGTCACAGCTCAGTGCCCCATCTCCTCAGTGCCACAGCTTAGTGCCCTGCCTCCTCAATGTCACAGCTCAGTGTCCACCTCCACAAAGTCACAGCTCAGTGCCCTGCCACTGCAGAGTCACAGCTCAGGGCTTCGCCTCCACACAGTCACAGCTCAGTGCCCCAACTCCACAGAGTCACAGCTCAGTGCCCCGCCTTCACAGAGTCACAGCTCAGTGCCCTGCCTCCACAGTCACAGCTTAGTGCCCCATCTCCTCAGTGCCACAGCTCAGTGTCCCACCTCCACAAAGTCACAGCTCAGTGTCCTGCCTCTGCAGAATCACAGCTCAGGATCTCGCCTCCACAGTCACAGCTCAGTTCCCCACCTCCACAGTCACAGCTCAGTGCCCTGCCTCCACAGAGTCACAGCTCAGTGCCCCGCCTCCACAGAGTCACAGCTCAGTGTTCTGCCTGACAGAGTCACAGCTCAGTGCCCCACCTCCACAGTCACAGCTCAGTGCCCTGCCTTCACAGAGTCACAGCTCAGTGTCCTGCCTCCAGAGTCACAGCTCAGTGCCCTGCCTCCACAGTCACAGCTCAGTGCCCCGTCTCCTCAGTGCCACAGCTTAGTGCCCCATCTCCTCAGTGCCACAGCTCAGTGTCCCACCTCCACAAAGTCACAGCTCAGTGTCCTGCCTCTGCAGAGTCACAGCTCAGGACCTTGCCTCCACAGAGTCACAGCTCAGTTTCCCACCTCCACAGTCACAGCTCAGTGCCCTGCCTCCACAGAGTCACAGCTCAGTGTCCTGCCTGACAGAGTCACAGCTCAATGCCCTGCCTCCACAGTCACAGCTCAGTGCCCCGTCTCCTCAGTGCCACAGCTTAGTGCCCCACCTCCTCAATGTCACAGCTCAGGGCTCCGCCTCCACAAAGTCACAGCTCAGTCACAGCTCAGTGTCCTGCCACTGCAGAGTCACAGCTCAGGGCTTCACCTCCACAGAGTCACAGCTCAGTGCCCCGCCTCCATAGAGTCACAGCTCAGTGCCCTGCCTCCACAGTGCCACAACTCAGTGCCCAACCTCCACAGAGTTATAGCTCAGTGTCCTGCCTCCACAGAGTCACAGCTCAGTGCCCCGCCTCCACAGAGTCATAGCTCAGTGCCCCACCTCCACAGAGTCACAACTCAGTGCCCTGCCTCCACAGAGTCATAGCTCAGTGTCCCGCCTCCACAGAGTCACAGCTCAGTGTCCTGTCTCCACAGAGTCATAGCTCAGTGTCCCGCCTCCACAGAGTCACAGCTCAGTGTCCTGTCTCCACAGAGTCACAGCTCAGTGCCCCGCCTCCACAGAGTCATAGCTCAGTGCCCCGCCTCCACAGAGTCACAACTCAGTGCCCCGCCTCCACAGAGTCATAGCTCAGTGTCCCGCCTCCACAGAGTCACAGCTCAGTGCCCCGCATCCAGAGTCATAGCTCTTGCCCCACCTCTACAGTCATAACTCAGTGCCCCGCCCCCACAGAGTCATAGCTCAGTGCCCCACCTCCACAGAGTCACAACTCAGTGCCCTGCCTCCACAGAGTCATAGCTCAGTGTCCCGCCTCCACAGAGTCACAGCTCAGTGTCCCGCCTCCACAGAGTCATAGCTCAGTGCCCGCCTCCACAGAGTCACAACTCAGTGCCCCGCCTCCACAGAGTCATAGCTCAGTGTCCCGCCTCCAGAGTCACAGCTCAGTGCCCCGCCTCCAGAGTCATAGCTCTTGCCCCGCCTCTACAGTCATAACTCAGTGCCCCGCCCCCACAGAGTCATAGCTCAGTGCCCCGCCTCCACAGAGCCATAGCTGTGTCCTGCCTCCACAGAGTCATAGCTCTTGCCCTGCCTCCACAGTCACAGCTCAGTGCCCTGCCTCCACAGAGTCATAGCTCTTGCCCCGCCTCTACAGTCATAACTCAGTGCCCTGCCTCCACAGAGTCACAGCTCAGTGCCCCGCCTCCACAAAGTCACAGCTCAGTGTTCTGCCTGACAGAGTCACAGCTCAGTGCCCCGCCTCCACAGTCACAGCTCAGTGCCCCGCCTCTACAGAGTCACAGCTCAGTGCCCCACCTCCACAGTCACAGCTCAGTGCCCTGCCTTCACAGAGTCACAGCTCAGTGTCCTGCCTCCAGAGTAACAGCTCAGTGCCCTGCCTCCACAGTCACAGCTCAGTGCCCCGTCTCCTCAGTGCCACAGCTTAGTGCCCCATCTCCTCAGTGCCACAGCTCAGTGTCCCACCTCCACAAAGTAACAGCTCAGTGTCCTGCCTCTGCAGAGTCACAGCTCAGGACCTTGCCTCCACAGAGTCACAGCTCAGTTCCCCACCTCCACAGTCACAGCTCAGTGCCCTGCCTCCACAGAGTCACAGCTCAGTGCCCCGCCTCCACAGAGTCACAGCTCAGTGTCCTGCCTGACAGAGTCACAGCTCAGTGCCCCGCCTCCACAGTCACAGCTCAGTGCCCCGTCTCCTCAGTGCCACAGCTTAGTGCCCCACCTCCTCAATGTCACAGCTCAGTGTCCCGCCTCCACAAAGTCACAGCTCAGTCACAGCTCAGTGCCCTGCCACTGCAGAGTCACAGCTCAGGGCTTCACCTCCACAGAGTCACAGCTCAGTGCCCCGCCTCCACAGAGTCACAGCTCAGTGCCCTGCCTCCACAGTGCCACAACTCAGTGCCCCACCTCCACAGAGTAATAGCTCAGTGTCCTGCCTCCACAGAGTCACAGCTCAGTGCCCCGCCTCCACAGAGTCATAGCTCAGTGCCCCACCTCCACAGAGTCACAACTCAGTGCCCTGCCTCCAGAGTCATAGCTCAGTGTCCCGCCTCCACAGAGTCACAGCTCAGTGCCCCGCCTCCACAGTGCCACAACTCAGTGCCCCGCCTTCACAGAGTCATAGCTCAGTGTCCTGTCTCCACAGAGTCACAGCTCAGTGCCCCGCCTCCACAGAGTCATAGCTCAGTGCCCCGCCTCCACAGAGTCACAACTCAGTGCCCCGCCTCCACAGAGTCATAGCTCAGTGTCCCGCCTCCACAGAGTCACAGCTCAGTGCCCTGCCTCCACAGAGTCATAGCTCTTGCCCCGCCTCTACAGTCATAACTCAGTGCCCCGCCCCCACAGAGTCATAGCTCAGTGCCCCGCCTCCACAGAGCCATAGCTGTGTCCTGCTTCCACAGAGTCAAAGCTCTTGCCCCGCCTCTACAGTCATAACTCAGTGCCCCGCCCCCACAGAGTCACAGCTCAGTGTCCTGCTTCCACAGTCACAGCTAAAAAAAATTCTTGCTGTTTATTTCTCTATATCATAATATAAACTTCACAAAACACTTCAAAGTCCTTTTTCTTTTTTCTCCTGTAGAATTCACTGACATTTTTATGCCAAATACATTAAAATGGGTTCATGAATTTTACGTAAAATAAAAAAAATGCTCTTTATTTTTGCCTTTAAAGGGAACCTGTCACCCCCAAAATCGATGGTGAGGTAATCTCACCATTATCAGGGGCTTATCTACAGCATTCTGTAATGCTGTAGATAAGCCCCAATGTAAAGGCCCCGTCACACTTAGCGACGCTGCAGCGATACAGACAACGATGCTGATCGCTGCAGCGTCGCTGTTTAGTCGCTGTGTGGTCGCTGGAGAGCTGTCACACAGATCGCTCTCCAGCGACCAACGATGCCGAGGTCCCCGGGTAACCAGGGTAAACATCGGGTTGCTAAGCGCAGGGCCGCGCTTAGTAACCCGATGTTTACCCTGGTTACCAGTGTAAAATGTAAAATAACAAACAGTACATACTCACCTTCGCGTCCCCCGGCGTCCGCTTCCTGCACTGACTGAACGCCGGCCCTAACAGCAGAGCGGTGACGTCACCGCTGTACTTTCACTTTCCGGCCGGCAGTCAGTCAGTGCGGGAAGCGGACGGCAAGGGACCTGACGGACACCGGAATGTGAGTATGTAGTGTTTGGTTTTTTTTACATTTACGATGGTAACCAGGGTAAACATCGGGTTACTAAGCGCGGCCCTGCGCTTAGTAACCCGATGTTTACCCTGCTTACCAGTGAAGACATCGCTGAATCTGTGTCACACACACCAATTCAGCGATGTCAGCGGGACCTCAACGACCAAAAAAAGGTCCAGGCCATTCCGACACGACCAGCGATCTCGCAGCAGGGGCCGGGTCGCTGGTACGTGTCAAACATAGCGAGATCGCTACTGAGGTCGCTGTTGCATCACAAAACTTGTGACTCAGCAGCGATCTCGCTAGCGATCTCGCTATGTGAGACGGGGCCTTTACCTGAAAGAGGAGAAAAAGAGGTTATAATATACTCACCTGGGCGGTCCCGCTGTGGTCCGTGGTCAAATGGGTGTCTCAGGTCCGCTCCGGCGCCTCCTATCTTCATTCCATGACGTCCTCTTCTGGTCTCCACGCCGCGGCTTCGGCGCAGGAGTACTTTGTCTGCCCTGTTGAGGGCAGAGCAAAGTACTGCAGGTGCCGGGCCTCTCTGACCTTACCGGCGCCTGCGCACTGCAGTACTTTACTCTGCCCTCACCAGGGCAGACAAAGTACGCCTGCGCCGAAACAGCGGCGTGAAGACCAGAAGAGGATGTCATGGAATGAAGATAGGAGGCGCTGTACCGGACCTGAGACACCCATCGGAGCGGGACCGCCTCTGGGTGAGTATAATCTAACGTCTTTTTTTCCTCTTTCAGGTAACATCGGCGGCTTATCTACAGCATTACAGAATGAGCTTACCTCACCATCGATTTTGGGGGTGACAGGTTCGCTTTAACTTGTTTTGCAGTCTTTTGGGGCAAAAAGTCGCATATTTGGCTAAAATGTTGCAAAATTTATTCAAAAACTGCAGGTATATATAAAAACACTCCAGGGGTGACCGCGGTACATGTGCGAGAAATATTAGCAACTTTTTAAAAAGACACAAACTATGAATTAGGGAAAAATATCTGGAAACCCTATACTTTGCCCACATTGGGACATAATTGCAATAACCAATAAGGCATCCATGCAAGTATAGTGGACCCTTAATGTAGCTCTGTATGCTTCTGATTTCGTAAGAATGATTGCACTACATTTAGGGGAGAAAATCTGATCACACTGATCATAATACCCACATTTGCTTTTACTTTGTTGGTAAATGTTATCTTACACTGCCCTCTAGTGGCAGATATACAAAACAAAACAATGTGTTATGTGGCAATTAGTGTTGAGCATTCCGATACCGCAAGTATCGGGTATCGGCCGATACTTGCGGTATCGGAATTCCGATACCGGTATTCCGATACTTGCCGCGTATCGGATACCGGAATCGGAAGTTCCAAGATTCAAAATTCAGAAATTCAGCCAATGAGAATGATTCCAAGTGTGGGCACATCCTGTTTAGCATGGAGGGCATGAAACTACTGGCAAGGCTGTGATTGGCTGCTGAAATGATGTCATGATGCAGTTTAAAAGTCGCTGGCGCCATTTTCCGATCACTCTGCTGTGAATTCAGTTAGTGACAGGACGCTGTTTGCTGACTGAGGGACAGTTTAGAGATAGCGATTTGCTTCTTTGTGCTTTCCAAAGGCTAATTTAGCAACCGCTGTGTTCACCTACTATTCACCTTGCTTTTGCCTTGCAGCGCTGTTTTCACAGCGATCTGCAAGGTCTGTGTGTGTGTGTGTGTGAGTGCAGCCCACTCTCTAGTCTGAGTGCAGCCACATAGGCCATCCATAGCTGGTTGTATTCAGTTCAGGGAGGGTGGTTCATTGCCTCATACTGTTCTTTTTTTTTTTTTTTTTTTCAAGTAGTGTAGTCTGCTGCTAATTTATTCAAAAAAATCCTATTAGTGTCTTTCCACCCGTCTCCAGCTAATTTGTGGAAAAACACTACATAGGATAAAGTAGAGGAGGGTTTTTGGGCCTTGCAGCGCCGTTTACGGCTGTCTGCACGGTCTCCGTGTGACTGCAGCTCGCCCTGTAGTCTGTGAGCAGCCGTAGCCTGGTTGTCTGCAGCTCAGGGTTGTTCACTGCGTCATACCGCCAAATCAATTTTTATTTTTTTTCAAGTAGTGTAGTCTGCTGCTAATTAATTTAAAAAAATCCTATTAGTGTCTTTCCACCCGTCTCCAGCTAATTTGTGGAAAAACACTACATAGGATAAAGTAGAGGAGGGTTTTTGGGCCTTGCAGCGCCGTTTACGGCTGTCTGCACGGTCTCCGTGTGACTGCAGCTCGCCCTGTAGTCTGTGAGCAGCCGTAGCCTGGTTGTCTGCAGCTCAGGGTTGTTCACTGCGTCATACCGCCAAATCAATTTTAATTTTTTTTCAAGTAGTGTAGTCTGCTGCTAATTAATTTTAAAAAATCCTATTAGTGTCTTTCCACCCGTCTCCAGCTAATTTGTGGAAAAACACTACATAGGATAAAGTAGAGGAGGGTTTTTGGGCCTTGCAGCGCCGTTTACGGCTGTCTGCACGGTCTCCGTGTGACTGCAGCTCTATCTGTTGTCAGTTCAGCCCCCAAAAAAGAAATAAATAATAAAGTTCACCAAACACACCAGTTACACCACTTTACATTTGTGTAGGCCACATTAGCTCATATTAAAGTCTAGTCCACACTTTAGAAAATTAGTGTTTCTTATACCTGTTAGGAGGAGTTGCTCAGGAATAAGCACACAAATCCGTTAGTACTTTTCTGCTTATCTTTATCAGTCAACCAAGATGAAGAAGGCAGTGAGTAAGGCACGTGGGCGTGGGCGCGGAGCAGGGAGGGGACGTGGGGATTCTGTGCCTGCTGCGGGCACCGGTGACTCATCAGCACCCACTTTCACCAGGCAACAGTCGTTCATGCGCAGCTTTGTGTCAGAGCGCCGTACACCGCTGCTGCGTGAAGACCAAATTGAAGCCGTTGTCGGATGGATGGCAGCTAATGCATCAACTTCCATTAGTGCCACATCCTCTCAGACACAGAGCACTGGAGAGCAGCCATCTGTCTCTTCACCACCTGCCAAATTGCCCAGGCAGACAGAGAGCCCAGGACAGGAGCCGTCTCTACTTCTGTTCTCTGAATCTCTTGGCTTGGAAACAGGGGGCCAGCCAAGCAGCATTGGAGAAATGGAAGAAGAGGCAGGGTGCAGTGATGCCCAACAGCTTTTTCTGTCTTCCTCTGAAGAGGCGGGTGGGCCAGTGGCTCCGGTCACCACATCGCAGGCCGCATCAGCTGATGATGACACTCAGGTGCCACTTACTGGTGCGTGCTCTGCTGCTGAGACTACCCAGGAGGAGCAGTTGGGGGCAGAGGGTAGTGTAGATGATGAGGTCCTCGACCCATCTTGGCGTGAGGGACAGGAAGGTGGTGGGAGCAGCTCTGAGGAAGAGATTCCCCGTACGGCCCAAAGAGGGAGAGGGAGGGGGAAGACTGCGGATCCTGCAGCCTCCGCTTTGGCACCCGTTAGGAGCATGTCTCTTCCAAAAGCCAAAAAGGGCGCTCCCAAGACTTGCAGTGCCTGGTCCTTTTTTGACACAGTTGCAGATGACATTTGCTATGTCAGATGCAACGTGTGTCATCACAAAGTCAAAAGAGGTCGAAATGTCAGCAGCCTCAATACCTCCAACATGTGGAAACATGTGCGCACCAGGCACCCGGCGTTGTTAGAAAAACACACTGAAGAGGTAGGCCAACCAACAGCGGCAGCTACCACCTCTTCAGCTCGTGTTGCCTCTTCCTCTAGCTCACACGCAGCTGGTTCGGCTTCCTCCCAGGATCGCCGTGGAAGAACCTCTGGCCCTGTTGTCCAGAGACCCGCTGTAATTCCACCCGCAGCACCACTTTCCCAGTCATCCACACACTCCCAGCCCAGTCTACAGCCATCGGTAGTACAGGCATGGGAGAAAAGGCGGCCTTTCTCGTCAAACCACCCACGAGCACAGGCTCTGACTGCAGGCATTGCCAAACTTCTGTCACTGGAAATGCTGTCATTCAGGCTGGTGGAGACTGACAGCTTCCGTGACTTGATGTCATTGGCAGTCCCACAGTACAATGTGCCCAGCCGCTTTTACTTCAGCAGGCAAGCCGTCCCTGCCCTGCACAAGCATGTGGAGGGACACATAAAACACGCGCTACTGAACGCCGTCAGTAGCAAGGTCCACCTCACCACCGATGCGTGGACCAGTCAACATGGACAGGGGCGATACCTTTCCCTCACTGCCCATTGGGTTAATGTCATTGAGCCGGGTACAGACCGTGCGAGTGGCGCAGGACGTGTCCTGCCCACTCCAAGGATTGCAGGAATCCATTCTGTACGCATTGACTCCTCCTCTTACACCAGTTCCTCAGAATCATCGCTGCAGGAGCCGTCACAGTCCACCTCCACATGGACCCGTGATGAACGTGTACCTGTTACGACCGACATGAGCACAGCCGTGGCCAAACGTCAACAGGCCGTGTTGAAATTAATTTTTTGGGGGAATCGTAGCCACACAGCGCAGGAGCTCTGGAATGCCATCGAGCAGGAGAGCGATGTGTGGTTTGTGCCAGCGAATCTCCAGCCAGGCATGGTAGTGTGTGATAATGGCCGAAATCTGGTGGCAGCTCTGGGCCTCGGCAACCTCACTCACATCCCATGTCTGGCACATGTGCTCAATTTGGTCGTGCAGAGCTTTTTGAGGGACTATCCGGATCTTGATGCACTGCTGCACAAGGTCCGCCTAGAGTGTGCTCACTTGCGGCGTTCCAGCACGGCAAAAGCGCGCATTGCGGCTCTGCAGCGCCGACACCGCCTGCCGGAACATCGCATCATATGTGACCTACCTACCAGGTGGAATTCCACGTTACATATGTTGGAGCGGTTGTGTGAGCAGCAGCAAGCTGTAATGGAGTACCAGCTGCTTCAGGCGCAAAGAAGTCGCACTCAGCGCCGTACAGACTTCACAACCACAGAGTGGGCCACTATGAATGACGTCTGCCAGGTTTTGCGTCCCTTTGATTATTCCACGCGGATGGCGAGTGCAGATGATGCACTAGTCAGCATGACTGTCCCCCTTATCTGCCTGCTTGAAAAATCACTGCAAGCGCTAAGGGATGATGTTGTGGAAGAGGTGGAGGATGAGGATTCACCATTTCCATCATCTTCTGGACAGTCAGCGCCACGTGGTTCCTCACAAACACTTAGGCAGGGGACAGTTTGTGAGGAGGATGAGGAGGAGTCAATGGAGGAGGAAGACGTCCGTCCAGAGGAGGGAGTTACCGAATTGTCCAGTACTCAGTGTGTACAGCGAGGGTGGGGTGATGACGAGCGGGCAGAGATCACGCCTCCAGCAGGGGACAGCGTTTCTTGGGCAGTTGGCAGTCTGCAGCACATGGTGGATTACATGCTGCAGTGCCTGAGAAACGACCGCCGCATCGCCCACATTCTCAACATGTCTGATTATTGGGTGTTCACCCTCCTCGATCCTCGCTACCGGGACAACGTAGAAAGCCTCATCACACCGTTGAACCGTGAGCGAAAAATGCGGGAGTACCAAGACACACTGGTCAATTCCATCATCTTCTCCATTCCAACTGAGAGAAGTGCTGCTAGTGCATTCCAAAGCAGCTCAGTGCGTCCAGGCAATGGTGGAGGCTCTGCACAAAGAGGGAGCAGAAGCAGTGCCTCTGCCCAAGGCAAGACCAGTATGGCCCAACTGTGGCACAGTTTTCTGTGCCCCCCACAAAAGTCTACACCATCACAGACGGCTCCAGTCAGCAGGAGGCAACGGTTCCGTCAGATGGTGACAGACTACATGTCTTGCCCTCTTGCTGTACTCCCAGACGGCTCTTCCCCTTTCAAGTTTTGGGTCTCAAAGCTGGATACATGGCCAGAGCTAAGCCAGTATGCATTGGAGGTGCTGTCTTGCCCTGCGGCCAGTGTATTATCGGAACGTGTCTTTAGTGCTGCAGGTGGTGTACTAACTGACCGTCGCATGCGACTATCCTCCGATAACGTTGACCGGCTTACTTTCCTGAAAATGAACAAGGCCTGGATCTCGCAGGAATTTGCCACTCCTCCTCCTGATTAAATAATTAGGTCACTGTATACGTTATCCAGGTCTCCTGTTGTGTTCATCTTTCTACCACCTGAACTTTAATTCCTGGGCTCCAACACCGCCAGTTGAGGCTCAGAAGTGCCGTCTGCACAGTCAAAACATACGACCCAGTGTTATTGGGTTTCAGTAACGTCAGCTGATCCCCAGCTGTGTAGCCGGCAATGTGTCATGCGACCGCCACGCTGACACAACAACTGAAATGTAAGGGAATCTGTCCCCCCCCCCCAAGGCGTTTGTTACTGAAAGAGCCACCTTGTGCAGCAGTAATGCTGCACAAGGAAAAGGTAGCTATTTTTGTTTAGCTCCTTGCACACGCAGAACTTAACACTTATAAAATGTGTCCCCTGCAACCGTAAAACCGTCCCGGAGGTGGGACTTTCCTTCGTAATGTGACGCAGCACAGCCGTCATTCCTACCCCCCCGGCGCCGCGCACCGGCTCCTCAGCGTTGTTTTATTCCGTCCCGGAGCCTGCGCTGTTATGTTATCCCGTGGCCAGGCACACTTAGCGCTGCCCGTCTTCTGGCATCATTTGGTGTCAGGATGGCTGCGCCTGTGCGGCCGCGTTGGCAGAGAGCCCGCCTCGCAGTGTCTTCTGATTTAATCCCACTGGGGGCCTGGGATCCATGGACATGCGCAGTGCATATCTGAACCTCCACCTCTCACTCATTTCCCTATGGCTTCTGTTGTGAATTTGGATTCTGGGCTCCCCCGGTGGCTACTGGTGGAATTGAACTTGTGACATCATCTTCCCTGTTCACCTGTTCTGATTAGATCTGGGTGTCGCTATATAACCTGGCTTCTCTGTTAGATGCTTGCCGGTCAACAATGTTATCAGAAGCCTCTCTGTGCTTGTTCCTGCTCCCAGACATCTACTAGATAAGTTGGACATTCGTCCATGTTTTGTTTTTGTATTTTGGTTCCAGTTCACAGCTGCAGTTTCGTTACTGTGTCTGGAAAGCTCTTGTTGATCAGGAATTGCCACTCTGGTATTATGAGTTAATGCCAGAGTCCTAAAGTAATTTCTGGATGTGTTTTGTTAGGGTTTTCTACTGACCATGAAAGTATGCTTTCTGTCTTCTGCTATCTAGAAAGCGGACCTCAAATTTGCTAAAACTATTTTCCTGCTGCGTTTGTTGTTTCATCTCATATCACCGCCAATATATGTGGGGGGCTTCTGTCTCCTTTTTGGGCATTTCTCTAGAGGTGAGTCAGGTCTTATATTTCCCTCTGCTAGCATTATTTAGTTCTCCGGCCGGCGCTGGGCATATAGGGATAAAAAGTAGGACATGCTACCTGGCTACTTCTAGATGATGCGGTAGGTTTAGTTCATGGTCAGTACAGTTACATCTTCCAAGAGCTTGTTCCTATTGAGGCTTATGCTAGTTCTCTGGCCATGGAGATCATGACAGTTTGACCGGCCGCCTAAAGGGTTAAAATCCTTGGCTGAGAAAGGAGAGAAATAAGAAGTCTGCTGAAAATTTTTTTTTTTTTTTTTTTCTCTAGTAGTTAGTGTGCTCTTAATTGGATCACTTGCCAGTCTGTCTATGCTGCAGTCTTTCTTTTTTTTTCTCTCTCCTTCTAATCTTTGAATGGCTCTATGTTCACCTGTCTATAATGGATCTACAGAGTGTAACTGCAGGTTTGAATAATCTCGCCACGAAAGTACAAAGTTTGCAAGATTTTGTTGTTCATGCTCCGGTATCAGAGCCGAGAATTCCTTTGCCGGAATTCTTCTCAGGGAATAGATCTAGCTTTCAGAATTTTAGAAATAATTGTAAGTTATTTTTGTCCCTGAAATCTCGTTCTGCTGGAGACCCTGCACAGCAGGTTGGGATTGTGATTTCCTTGCTCCGCGGCGACCCTCAAGATTGGGCTTTTGCATTGGCACCAGGGGATCCTGCGTTGCGCAATGTGGATGCGTTTTTTCTGGCCTTGGGGTTGCTTTATGAGGAACCTCATTTGGAACTTCAGGCAGAAAAAACTTTGATGTCCCTATCGCAGGGGCAAGATGAAGCTGAAATTTACTGCCAAAGATTCCGTAAATGGTCTGTGCTTACTCAGTGGAATGAGTGTGCCTTGGCGGCTACTTTCAGAGAGGGTCTTTCTGATGCCATTAAGGATGTTATGGTGGGGTTCCCTGTGCCTGCAAGTCTGAATGAGTCCATGACGATGGCCATTCAGATCGATAGGCGTCTGCGGGAGCGCAAACCAGTGCACCATCTGGCGGTGTCCACTGAGAAGACGCCAGAAAACATGCAGTGTGATAGAATTCTGTCCAGAAGCGAGCGGCAGAATTTTAGACGGAAAAATGGGTTGTGTTTCTATTGTGGGGATTCTACTCATGTTATATCAGCATGCTCTAAGCGTACTAAAAAGCTTGATAAATCCGTTCCCATTGGCACTTTACAGTCTAAATTTATTTTGTCTGTGACCCTGATTTGCTCTTTGTCATCTATTACTACGGACGCCTATATCGACTCTGGCGCCGCTTTGAGTCTTATGGATTGGTCCTTTGCCAATCGTTGTGGGTATGATTTAGAGCCTTTGGAGACTCTTATTCCTCTGAAGGGGATTGACTCCACCCCATTGGCTAATAATAAACCACAATACTGGACACAAGTGACTATGTGTATTAATCCGGATCACCAGGAGACTATTCGTTTTCTGGTGCTGTATAATCTACATGATGATTTGGTGCTAGGATTGCCATGGCTGCAGTCTCACAACCCAGTCCTTGACTGGAGAGCTATGTCTGTGTTGAGCTGGGGATGTAAGGGGACTCATGGGGACGTACCTTTGGTGTCCATTTCATCATCTATTCCCTCTGAAATCCCTGAGTTCCTGTCTGATTATCGTGACGTCTTTGAAGAACCCAAGCTGGGTTCGCTACCTCCGCACCGTGAGTGCGATTGTGCTATAGATTTAATTCCGGGTAGTAAATACCCAAAGGGTCGTTTATTTAATCTGTCTGTGCCTGAACATACTGCTATGCGAGAATATATAAAGGAGTCCTTGGAAAAGGGACATATTCGTCCATCGTCATCTCCCTTAGGAGCCGGTTTTTTCTTTGTGTCAAAAAAAGACGGCTCTTTGAGACCATGTATTGATTATCGGCTTTTGAATAAAATCACGGTTAAATATCAATACCCATTGCCGTTGCTGACTGATTTGTTTGCTCGCATAAAGGGGGCCAAGTGGTTCTCTAAGATTGATCTCCGTGGGGCGTATAATTTGGTGCGGATCAGGCAGGGGGATGAGTGGAAAACCGCATTTAATACGCCCGAGGGCCACTTTGAGTATTTGGTGATGCCTTTTGGTCTTTCTAATGCCCCTTCAGTCTTCCAGTCCTTTATGCATGATATTTTCCGCGATTTTTTGGATAAATTTATGATAGTGTATCTGGATGATATTCTGATTTTTTCGGATGATTGGGACTCTCATGTCCGGCAAGTTAAGAGGGTTTTTCAGGTTTTGCGGTCTAATTCTCTGTGTGTCAAGGGTTCTAAGTGCGTTTTTGGGGTTCAGAGAATTTCCTTTTTGGGATATATTTTTTCTCCCTCTTCCATTGAGATGGATCCTGTCAAGGTTCAAGCTATTTGTGATTGGACGCAGCCCTCTTCTCTTAAAAGTCTTCAGAAATTTTTGGGCTTTGCCAACTTTTATCGTCGATTTATTTCTGGTTTTTCGGATGTCGTTAAGCCATTGACCGATTTGACTAGACAGGGTGCTGATGTTGCTAATTGGTCCCCTGATGCTGTGGAGGCCTTTCAGGAGCTTAAGCGCCGTTTTTCTTCTGCCCCTGTGTTGCGTCAGCCTGATGTGACTCTTCCTTTTCAGGTTGAGGTCGACGCTTCTGAGATCGGGGCTGGGGCAGTGTTGTCGCAGAAAAGTTCTGACTGCGCCGTGATGAGGCCTTGTGCCTTCTTTTCCCGTAAATTTTCGCCCGCTGAGCGGAATTATGATGTTGGGAATCGGGAGCTTTTGGCCATAAAGTGGGCGTTTGAGGAGTGGCGCCATTGGCTCGAGGGGGCCAGACATCAGGTGGTGGTATTGACTGACCACAAAAATTTGATCTATCTTGAGACCGCCAGGCGCCTGAATCCTAGACAGGCGCGCTGGTCATTATTTTTCTCTCGGTTTAATTTTGTGGTATCGTACCTACCGGGTTCTAAGAATGTTAAGGCGGATGCCCTTTCTAGGAGTTTTGAGCCTGATTCACCCGGCAACTCTGACCCCACAGGTATTCTTAAGGAGGGAGTTATCTTGTCAGCCGTTTCTCCAGACCTGCGGCGGGCCTTGCAGGAGTTTCAGGCGGATAGACCGGATCGTTGTCCGCCTGATAGGTTGTTTGTTCCTGATGATTGGACCAGTAGAGTCATCTCTGAGGTACATTCTTCTGCATTGGCAGGTCATCCTGGAATTTTTGGTACCAGGGATTTGGTGGCAAGATCCTTCTGGTGGCCTTCCCTGTCACGAGATGTGCGAGGCTTTGTGCAGTCTTGTGACGTTTGTGCTCGGGCCAAGCCTTGTTGTTCTCGGGCTAGTGGATTATTGTTGCCCTTGCCTATTCCTAAGAGGCCTTGGACACACATCTCGATGGATTTTATTTCAGATCTGCCTGTTTCTCAGAAGATGTCTGTCATCTGGGTGGTGTGTGACCGTTTTTCTAAGATGGTCCATTTGGTTCCCCTGCCCAAATTGCCTTCTTCTTCCGAGTTGGTGCCCCTGTTTTTTCAAAATGTTGTTCGTTTGCATGGTATTCCTGAGAATATCGTTTCTGACAGAGGAACCCAATTTGTGTCTAGATTTTGGCGGGCATTCTGTGCTAGGATGGGCATAGATTTGTCTTTTTCGTCTGCTTTTCACCCTCAGACTAATGGCCAGACCGAGCGGACTAATCAGACCCTGGAGACATATCTGAGGTGTTTTGTGTCTGCTGACCAGGATGATTGGGTTGCTTTTTTGCCATTGGCGGAGTTCGCCCTCAATAATCGGGCCAGCTCTGCCACTTTGGTGTCCCCGTTTTTCTGTAATTCGGGGTTCCACCCTCGATTTTCCTCCGGTCAGATGGAATCCTCGGATTGTCCTGGAGTGGATGCGGTGGTGGAGAGATTGCATCATATCTGGGGGCAGGTGATGGACAATTTAAAGTTGTCCCAGGAGAAGACTCAGCTTTTTGCCAACCGTCACCGTCGTGTTGGTCCTCGGCTTTGTGTTGGAGATTTGGTGTGGTTGTCTTCTCGTTTTGTCCCTATGAGGGTCTCATCTCCTAAGTTTAAGCCTCGGTTCATCGGTCCGTATAAAATATTGGAGATTCTTAACCCTGTTTCCTTCCGTTTGGACCTCCCTGCATCCTTTTCTATTCATAACGTTTTTCATCGGTCGTTATTGCGCAGGTATGAGGCACCGGTTGTGCCTTCCGTTGAGCCTCCTGCTCCGGTGTTGGTTGAGGGTGAGTTGGAGTACGTTGTGGAAAAAATCCTAGACTCCCGTGTTTCCAGACGGAGACTCCAGTATCTGGTCAAGTGGAAGGGATACGGCCAGGAGGATAATTCTTGGGTCACTGCATCTGATGTTCATGCCTCTGATCTGGTTCGTGCCTTTCATAGGGCCCATCCTGATCGCCCTGGTGGTTCTGGTGAGGGTTCGGTGCCCCCTCCTTGAGGGGGGGGTACTGTTGTGAATTTGGATTCTGGGCTCCCCCGGTGGCTACTGGTGGAATTGAACTTGTGACATCATCTTCCCTGTTCACCTGTTCTGATTAGATCTGGGTGTCGCTATATAACCTGGCTTCTCTGTTAGATGCTTGCCGGTCAACAATGTTATCAGAAGCCTCTCTGTGCTTGTTCCTGCTCCCAGACATCTACTAGATAAGTTGGACATTCGTCCATGTTTTGTTTTTGTATTTTGGTTCCAGTTCACAGCTGCAGTTTCGTTACTGTGTCTGGAAAGCTCTTGTTGATCAGGAATTGCCACTCTGGTATTATGAGTTAATGCCAGAGTCCTAAAGTAATTTCTGGATGTGTTTTGTTAGGGTTTTCTACTGACCATGAAAGTATGCTTTCTGTCTTCTGCTATCTAGAAAGCGGACCTCAAATTTGCTAAAACTATTTTCCTGCTGCGTTTGTTGTTTCATCTCATATCACCGCCAATATATGTGGGGGGCTTCTGTCTCCTTTTTGGGCATTTCTCTAGAGGTGAGTCAGGTCTTATATTTCCCTCTGCTAGCATTATTTAGTTCTCCGGCCGGCGCTGGGCATATAGGGATAAAAAGTAGGACATGCTACCTGGCTACTTCTAGATGATGCGGTAGGTTTAGTTCATGGTCAGTACAGTTACATCTTCCAAGAGCTTGTTCCTATTGAGGCTTATGCTAGTTCTCTGGCCATGGAGATCATGACAGGCTTCTTCAGACTGTTCGGTGTCAGCTGGTCCCTAATAGCATGCCACGGCCGTGACACCGCACAGTCTTAAGAAGCCGTAGGGAGGGGAGTGAGAGGCGAGGATATGCACTGCGCATGTCCATGGATCCCAGGCCCCCAGTGGGATTAAATCAGAAGACACTGCGAGGCGGGCTCTCTGCCAGCGCGGCCGCACAGGCGCAGCCAGCCTGACACCAAATGATGTCAGAAGATGGGCAGCGCTAAGTGTGCCTGGCCACGGGATAACATAACAGCGCAGGCTCCGGGACGGAATCAAACAACGCTGAGGAGCCGGGGCGCGGCGCCGGGGGGGTAGGAATGACGGTTGTGCTGCGTCATATTACGAAGGAAAGTCCCACCTCCGGGACGGTTTCACGGTTTCAGGGGACACATTTTATAAGTGTTTAGTTCTGCGTGTGCAAGGAGCATGATGAAAAGAGCCACCTTTTCCTTTTGCATCTTTTGTGCTGCACAAGCTGGCTCTTTCAGCTACAAACGCCTTGGGGGGGGGTTAAAGGTTCCCTTTCGACTTTCTCAGGCTTCGGCCTACATTGTGTTCCTCTGCTTTTCCACCTGTCCCTGGGCTCCAACACCGCCAGTTGCCGTCCAGAAGTGCTGTACGCACAGTCAACAGTCCCTCCTCTGTTATTGGGGTTCAGTAACGTCAGCTGTTCCCCTGCTGTGTGTGTGGCAATCCCTCCAACCTCCTCCAACCTCCTCCTCCTCCTCCACCTGTCCCTGGGCTCCAACACCGCCAGTTGCCGTCCAGAAGTGCTGTACGCACAGTCAACAGTCCCTCCTCTGTTATTGGGGTTCAGTAACGTCAGCTGTTCCCCTGCTGTGTGTGTGGCAATCCCTCCTACCTCCTCCAACCTCCTCCAACCTCCTCCTCCTCCTCCACCTGTCCCTGGGCTCCAACACCGCCAGTTGCCGTCCAGAAGTGCTGTACGCACAGTCAACAGTCCCTCCTCTGTTATTGGGGTTCAGTAACGTCAGCTGTTCCCCTGCGCTGTGTGTGGCAATCCCTCCTACCTCCTCCAACCTCCTCCTCCTCCACCTGTCCCTGGGCTCCAACACCGCCAGTTGCCGTCCAGAAGTGCTGTACGCACAGTCAACAGTCCCTCCTCTGTTATTGGGGTTCAGTAACGTCAGCTGTTCCCCTGCTGTGTGTGTGGCAATCCCTCCTACCTCCTCCAACCTCCTCCAACCTCCTCCTCCTCCTCCACCTGTCCCTGGGCTCCAACACCGCCAGTTGCCGTCCAGAAGTGCTGTACGCACAGTCAACAGTCCCTCCTCTGTTATTGGGGTTCAGTAACGTCAGCTGTTCCCCTGCTGTGTGTGTGGCAATCCCTCCTACCTCCTCCAACCTCCTCCAACCTCCTCCTCCTCCTCCACCTGTCCCTGGGCTCCAACACCGCCAGTTGCCGTCCAGAAGTGCTGTACGCACAGTCAACAGTCCCTCCTCTGTTATTGGGGTTCAGTAACGTCAGCTGTTCCCCTGCTGTGTGTGTGGCAATCCCTCCTACCTCCTCCAACCTCCTCCTCCTCCACCTGTCCCTGGGCTCCAACACCGCCAGTTGCCGTCCAGAAGTGCTGTACGCACAGTCAACAGTCCCTCCTCTGTTATTGGGGTTCAGTAACGTCAGCTGTTCCCCTGCTGTGTGTGTGGCAATCCCTCCTACCTCCTCCAACCTCCTCCTCCTCCACCTGTCCCTGGGCTCCAACACCGCCAGTTGCCGTCCAGAAGTGCTGTACGCACAGTCAACAGTCCCTCCTCTGTTATTGGGGTTCAGTAACGTCAGCTGTTCCCCTGCTGTGTGTGTGGCAATCCCTCCTACCTCCTCCAACCTCCTCCAACCTCCTCCTCCTCCTCCACCTGTCCCTGGGCTCCAACACCGCCAGTTGCCGTCCAGAAGTGCTGTACGCACAGTCAACAGTCCCTCCTCTGTTATTGGGGTTCAGTAACGTCAGCTGTTCCCCTGCTGTGTGTGTGGCAATCCCTCCTACCTCCTCCAACCTCCTCCTCCTCCACCTGTCCCTGGGCTCCAACACCGCCAGTTGCCGTCCAGAAGTGCTGTACGCACAGTCAACAGTCCCTCCTCTGTTATTGGGGTTCAGTAACGTCAGCTGTTCCCCTGCTGTGTGTGTGGCAATCCCTCCTACCTCCTCCAACCTCCTCCAACCTCCTCCTCCTCCTCCACCTGTCCCTGGGCTCCAACACCGCCAGTTGCCGTCCAGAAGTGCTGTACGCACAGTCAACAGTCCCTCCTCTGTTATTGGGGTTCAGTAACGTCAGCTGTTCCCCTGCTGTGTGTGTGGCAATCCCTCCAACCTCCTCCAACCTCCTCCTCCTCCTCCACCTGTCCCTGGGCTCCAACACCGCCAGTTGCCGTCCAGAAGTGCTGTACGCACAGTCAACAGTCCCTCCTCTGTTATTGGGGTTCAGTAACGTCAGCTGTTCCCCTGCTGTGTGTGTGGCAATCCCTCCTACCTCCTCCAACCTCCTCCAACCTCCTCCTCCTCCACCTGTCCCTGGGCTCCAACACCGCCAGTTGCCGTCCAGAAGTGCTGTACGCACAGAGCCAAACACCTCGCCAATGTGTTAGTGGGGTTCAGCACCGCCAGCTGTTCCCCTGCTGTGTATACGGCAACGTGTACTGCGACCGCCACGCAGTCACAACAAGTTTACTTTAAGGGAACCTGTCCCCCCCCCCCCCAGGCGTTTGTTACTGAAGGAGCCACCTTGTGCAGCAGTAATGATGCAAAGGGAAAAAGTGCCTCTTTTCGTGGTGCTCCTTGCACATGCGGAACCTAACAGTTATGAAATGTGTCCCCTCACAGCGTTAAACCGTCCGGTAGGTGGAACTTTCCTTTGTCGTGTGACGCAGCACAGCCATCATTTTTACCCCCTTGGCGCCGTGCGCCGCCTCCTCAGCGTTGTTTGAATCTGTCCCGGAGCCTGCGCTGTTAGGTTAGCCCTTGGCCATGCACACATTTTGCGCTGCCCGTCTTCTGACATCATTTGGTGTCAGGCTGGCTGCGCCTGTGCGGGTGCGCTGGCCGAGATCCCGCCTCGCAGTGTCGTCTAATGTAATCCCACCGCGGGCCTGTGATCCGTGCCCGTGCGCAGTGCATATCCTCGCCTCTCACTCCCCTCCCTACGGCTTCTTCAGACTGTGCGATGTCAGCTGGTCCCTAATAGCATGCCACGGCCGTGACACCGCACAGTCTGAAAAAGCCGTAGGGAGGGGAGTGAGAGGCGAGGATATGCACTGCGCACGGGCACGGATCACAGGCCCGCGGTGGGATTACATTAGACGACACTGCGAGGCGGGATCTCGGCCAGCGCACCCGCACAGGCGCAGCCAGCCTGACACCAAATGATGTCAGAAGACGGGCAGCGCAAAATGTGTGCATGGCCAAGGGCTAACCTAACAGCGCAGGCTCCGGGACAGATTCAAACAACGCTGAGGAGGCGGCGCACGGCGCCAAGGGGGTAAAAATTATGGCTGTGCTGCGTCACACGACAAAGGAAAGTTCCACCTACCGGACGGTTTAACGCTGTGAGGGGACACATTTCATAACTGTTAGGTTCCGCATGTGCAAGGACCATAATTAAAAGAGCTAAGTTTACCTTTTCCAGCATTAGTGCTGTACACAATGGCTCTTTCAGCTACAAACGCCTGGGGGGGGGGGGTTAAAGGTTTCCTTTCAACTTGCTCGAGTGCAGGCTTCGGCCTACACTCCGCTCCCCCTGCTCCTCCTGCTGACCCTGGGCTCTAACACCGCCAGTTGGGGCCCGGTACTGCTAGCTGCACAGAGAAAAACACCTCGCCAATGTGTCAGTGGGGTTCAGCACCGCCAGCTGTTCCCCTGCTGTGCAGCCGGCATCGTGTCCTGCGACCGCCACGCAGACACAACAGACCCAAAGCTGCCGCCAGTGCAGGCTTCGGCCTACACTCCCCTCCCCCTGCTCCTGCTCCTCCTCCTCCTGCTGACCCTGGGCTCTAACAAACCGCCAGTTGGGGCCCAGATGTGCTAGCTGCACAGAGAAAAACACCAGCCAATGTGTCAGTGGGGTCCAGCACCGCCAGCTGTTCCCCTGCTGTGCAGCCGGCAACGTGTCCTGCAAAAGCCACGCAGACACAAGAACTGAAATTGAAGGGAACCTGTCCCCCCTCCCCCAGGCGTTTTTACGTTATCCAGCCACCTTGTACAGCGGTAATGCTGCATGTGTGCAAGGTGGCTCAGAAACGTATTCTCCTCGCACATGTGGAACTGAAAACACGTCTGCAATGTGTCCTCTGTGTGACCATTTAACCGTCCCGGTGGTGTGACTTTCCTTTGTAATGACACGCTGCAACCCCCTTGGTAGCGCTGCCCGTCTTCTGGCATCATTGTTTGGCTGCCTGCGCCTCTGCGGCCGCCCTGACCCACACAACGCCCCTCGGTGTCTTATTTATTGGGACTGCGAGGGTGTGTTTGATGGGCATGAGCAGTGCATCAGTTCGCCTGTCCCTCATCTCCTTCCGCCTTCTTCAGACTGTGCGGCTTCATGGCCGTGGCATGCGATAAGGGATCAGCTGACGCCACATAGTCTGAAGCAGGTGTAAGAACCCAAGCGAGAGGCGAACATATGTACTGCGCCAGGCCATGAATCCCAGCCCCGCAGTGTTTTAACTATGTCAATACACTGCGGGGCTGTGATTCATGGGCATCGCGAACCGCACCAGCCAACATTAAATGAGGTCAGAAGATGGGCAGCGCTAACAGCGCTAGGCCAGGGGATAACACGACAGCGCAGACTCCTGTACAGCAAATAACAACGCTCAGGAGGCTGCACCCAGCACCAAGGTGGGATTCTTGACATCTGTGCTGCGTCTCATTACAAAGGGAACTCGCGCCTCCAACACAGTTTGACTGTATAAAGGGCTAAATGTTATACGTGTTTCATTCAGCGTGTGCAAGGAGCGAAATTAAAAGAGCAACCTTTGACTTGTGCAGCACTACTGCTGCATAAGCTGTGGCTCTTCTACTTTCTAACCCCTGAGGGGGGGTTAAAGGTTACCTTTGAAATTGGTTCAAGTAGGCTTCGGCCTACACTCTGCTCCCCCTGCAGAGCCCTGGGCTCCAACACCGCCAGTTGGGGCCCGGTACTGCTAGCTGCACAGAGAAAAACACCTCGCCAATGTGTCAGTGGGGTTCAGCACCGCCAGCTGTTCCCCTGCTGTGCAGCCGGCATCGTGTCCTGCGACCGCCACGCAGACACAACAGACCCAAAGCTGCCGCCAGTGCAGGCTTCGGCCTACACTCCCCTCCCCCTGCTCCTGCTCCTCCTCCTCCTGCTGACCCTGGGCTCTAACAAACCGCCAGTTGGGGCCCAGATGTGCTAGCTGCACAGAGAAAAACACCAGCCAATGTGTCAGTGGGGTCCAGCACCGCCAGCTGTTCCCCTGCTGTGCAGCCGGCAACGTGTCCTGCAAAAGCCACGCAGACACAAGAACTGAAATTGAAGGGAACCTGTCCCCCCTCCCCCAGGCGTTTTTACGTTATCCAGCCACCTTGTACAGCGGTAATGCTGCATGTGTGCAAGGTGGCTCAGAAACGTATTCTCCTCGCACATGTGGAACTGAAAACACGTCTGCAATGTGTCCTCTGTGTGACCATTTAACCGTCCCGGTGGTGTGACTTTCCTTTGTAATGACACGCTGCAACCCCCTTGGTAGCGCTGCCCGTCTTCTGGCATCATTGTTTGGCTGCCTGCGCCTCTGCGGCCGCCCTGACCCACACAACGCCCCTCGGTGTCTTATTTATTGGGACTGCGAGGGTGTGTTTGATGGGCATGAGCAGTGCATCAGTTCGCCTGTCCCTCATCTCCTTCCGCCTTCTTCAGACTGTGCGGCTTCATGGCCGTGGCATGCGATAAGGGATCAGCTGACGCCACATAGTCTGAAGCAGGTGTAAGAACCCAAGCGAGAGGCGAACATATGTACTGCGCCAGGCCATGAATCCCAGCCCCGCAGTGTTTTAACTATGTCAATACACTGCGGGGCTGTGATTCATGGGCATCGCGAACCGCACCAGCCAACATTAAATGAGGTCAGAAGATGGGCAGCGCTAACAGCGCTAGGCCAGGGGATAACACGACAGCGCAGACTCCTGTACAGCAAATAACAACGCTCAGGAGGCTGCACCCAGCACCAAGGTGGGATTCTTGACATCTGTGCTGCGTCTCATTACAAAGGGAACTCGCGCCTCCAACACAGTTTGACTGTATAAAGGGCTAAATGTTATACGTGTTTCATTCAGCGTGTGCAAGGAGCGAAATTAAAAGAGCAACCTTTGACTTGTGCAGCACTACTGCTGCATAAGCTGTGGCTCTTCTACTTTCTAACCCCTGAGGGGGGGTTAAAGGTTACCTTTGAAATTGGTTCAAGTAGGCTTCGGCCTACACTCTGCTCCCCCTGCAGAGCCCTGGGCTCCAACACCGCCAGTTGGGGCCCGGTACTGCTAGCTGCACAGAGAAAAACACCTCGCCAATGTGTCAGTGGGGTTCAGCACCGCCAGCTGTTCCCCTGCTGTGCAGCCGGCATCGTGTCCTGCGACCGCCACGCAGACACAACAGACCCAAAGCTGCCGCCAGTGCAGGCTTCGGCCTACACTCCCCTCCCCCTGCTCCTGCTCCTCCTCCTCCTGCTGACCCTGGGCTCTAACAAACCGCCAGTTGGGGCCCAGATGTGCTAGCTGCACAGAGAAAAACACCAGCCAATGTGTCAGTGGGGTCCAGCACCGCCAGCTGTTCCCCTGCTGTGCAGCCGGCAACGTGTCCTGCAAAAGCCACGCAGACACAAGAACTGAAATTGAAGGGAACCTGTCCCCCCTCCCCCAGGCGTTTTTACGTTATCCAGCCACCTTGTACAGCGGTAATGCTGCATGTGTGCAAGGTGGCTCAGAAACGTATTCTCCTCGCACATGTGGAACTGAAAACACGTCTGCAATGTGTCCTCTGTGTGACCATTTAACCGTCCCGGTGGTGTGACTTTCCTTTGTAATGACACGCTGCAACCCCCTTGGTAGCGCTGCCCGTCTTCTGGCATCATTGTTTGGCTGCCTGCGCCTCTGCGGCCGCCCTGACCCACACAACGCCCCTCGGTGTCTTATTTATTGGGACTGCGAGGGTGTGTTTGATGGGCATGAGCAGTGCATCAGTTCGCCTGTCCCTCATCTCCTTCCGCCTTCTTCAGACTGTGCGGCTTCATGGCCGTGGCATGCGATAAGGGATCAGCTGACGCCACATAGTCTGAAGCAGGTGTAAGAACCCAAGCGAGAGGCGAACATATGTACTGCGCCAGGCCATGAATCCCAGCCCCGCAGTGTTTTAACTATGTCAATACACTGCGGGGCTGTGATTCATGGGCATCGCGAACCGCACCAGCCAACATTAAATGAGGTCAGAAGATGGGCAGCGCTAACAGCGCTAGGCCAGGGGATAACACGACAGCGCAGACTCCTGTACAGCAAATAACAACGCTCAGGAGGCTGCACCCAGCACCAAGGTGGGATTCTTGACATCTGTGCTGCGTCTCATTACAAAGGGAACTCGCGCCTCCAACACAGTTTGACTGTATAAAGGGCTAAATGTTATACGTGTTTCATTCAGCGTGTGCAAGGAGCGAAATTAAAAGAGCAACCTTTGACTTGTGCAGCACTACTGCTGCATAAGCTGTGGCTCTTCTACTTTCTAACCCCTGAGGGGGGGTTAAAGGTTACCTTTGAAATTGGTTCAAGTAGGCTTCGGCCTACACTCTGCTCCCCCTGCAGAGCCCTGGGCTCCAACACCGCCAGTTGGGGCCCGGTACTGCTAGCTGCACAGAGAAAAACACCTCGCCAATGTGTCAGTGGGGTTCAGCACCGCCAGCTGTTCCCCTGCTGTGCAGCCGGCATCGTGTCCTGCGACCGCCACGCAGACACAACAGACCCAAAGCTGCCGCCAGTGCAGGCTTCGGCCTACACTCCCCTCCCCCTGCTCCTGCTCCTCCTCCTCCTGCTGACCCTGGGCTCTAACAAACCGCCAGTTGGGGCCCAGATGTGCTAGCTGCACAGAGAAAAACACCAGCCAATGTGTCAGTGGGGTCCAGCACCGCCAGCTGTTCCCCTGCTGTGCAGCCGGCAACGTGTCCTGCAAAAGCCACGCAGACACAAGAACTGAAATTGAAGGGAACCTGTCCCCCCTCCCCCAGGCGTTTTTACGTTATCCAGCCACCTTGTACAGCGGTAATGCTGCATGTGTGCAAGGTGGCTCAGAAACGTATTCTCCTCGCACATGTGGAACTGAAAACACGTCTGCAATGTGTCCTCTGTGTGACCATTTAACCGTCCCGGTGGTGTGACTTTCCTTTGTAATGACACGCTGCAACCCCCTTGGTAGCGCTGCCCGTCTTCTGGCATCATTGTTTGGCTGCCTGCGCCTCTGCGGCCGCCCTGACCAACACAACGCCCCTCGGTGTCTTATTTATTGGGACTGCGAGGGTGTGTTTGATGGGCATGAGCAGTGCATCAGTTCGCCTGTCCCTCATCTCCTTCCGCCTTCTTCAGACTGTGCGGCTTCATGGCCGTGGCATGCGATAAGGGATCAGCTGACGCCACATAGTCTGAAGCAGGTGTAAGAACCCAAGCGAGAGGCGAACATATGTACTGCGCCAGGCCATGAATCCCAGCCCCGCAGTGTTTTAACTATGTCAATACACTGCGGGGCTGTGATTCATGGGCATCGCGAACCGCACCAGCCAACATTAAATGAGGTCAGAAGATGGGCAGCGCTAACAGCGCTAGGCCAGGGGATAACACGACAGCGCAGACTCCTGTACAGCAAATAACAACGCTCAGGAGGCTGCACCCAGCACCAAGGTGGGATTCTTGACATCTGTGCTGCGTCTCATTACAAAGGGAACTCGCGCCTCCAACACAGTTTGACTGTATAAAGGGCTAAATGTTATACGTGTTTCATTCAGCGTGTGCAAGGAGCGAAATTAAAAGAGCAACCTTTGACTTGTACAGCACTACTGCTGCATAAGCTGTGGCTCTTCTACTTTCTAACCCCTGAGGGGGGGTTAAAGGTTACCTTTGAAATTGGTTCAAGTAGGCTTCGGCCTACACTCTGCTCCCCCTGCAGAGCCCTGGGCTCCAACACCGCCAGTTGGGGCCCGGTACTGCTAGCTGCACAGAGAAAAACACCTCGCCAATGTGTCAGTGGGGTTCAGCACCGCCAGCTGTTCCCCTGCTGTGCAGCTGGCATCGTGTCCTGCGACCGCCACGCAGACACAACAGACCCAAAGCTGCCGCCAGTGCAGGCTTCGGCCTACACTCCCCTCCCCCTGCTCCTGCTCCTCCTCCTCCTGCTGACCCTGGGCTCTAACAAACCGCCAGTTGGGGCCCAGATGTGCTAGCTGCACAGAGAAAAACACCAGCCAATGTGTCAGTGGGGTCCAGCACCGCCAGCTGTTCCCCTGCTGTGCAGCCGGCAACGTGTCCTGCAAAAGCCACGCAGACACAAGAACTGAAATTGAAGGGAACCTGTCCCCCCTCCCCCAGGCGTTTTTACGTTATCCAGCCACCTTGTACAGCGGTAATGCTGCATGTGTGCAAGGTGGCTCAGAAACGTATTCTCCTCGCACATGTGGAACTGAAAACACGTCTGCAATGTGTCCTCTGTGTGACCATTTAACCGTCCCGGTGGTGTGACTTTCCTTTGTAATGACACGCTGCAACCCCCTTGGTAGCGCTGCCCGTCTTCTGGCATCATTGTTTGGCTGCCTGCGCCTCTGCGGCCGCCCTGACCCACACAACGCCCCTCGGTGTCTTATTTATTGGGACTGCGAGGGTGTGTTTGATGGGCATGAGCAGTGCATCAGTTCGCCTGTCCCTCATCTCCTTCCGCCTTCTTCAGACTGTGCGGCTTCATGGCCGTGGCATGCGATAAGGGATCAGCTGACGCCACATAGTCTGAAGCAGGTGTAAGAACCCAAGCGAGAGGCGAACATATGTACTGCGCCAGGCCATGAATCCCAGCCCCGCAGTGTTTTAACTATGTCAATACACTGCGGGGCTGTGATTCATGGGCATCGCGAACCGCACCAGCCAACATTAAATGAGGTCAGAAGATGGGCAGCGCTAACAGCGCTAGGCCAGGGGATAACACGACAGCGCAGACTCCTGTACAGCAAATAACAACGCTCAGGAGGCTGCACCCAGCACCAAGGTGGGATTCTTGACATCTGTGCTGCGTCTCATTACAAAGGGAACTCGCGCCTTACAAAGGGAACTCGCGCCTCCAACACAGTTTGACTGTATAAAGGGCTAAATGTTATACGTGTTTCATTCAGCGTGTGCAAGGAGCGAAATTAAAAGAGCAACCTTTGACTTGTGCAGCACTACTGCTGCATAAGCTGTGGCTCTTCTACTTTCTAACCCCTGAGGGGGGGTTAAAGGTTACCTTTGAAATTGGTTCAAGTAGGCTTCGGCCTACACTCTGCTCCCCCTGCAGAGCCCGGGCTCCAACACCGCTAGTTGCTGTCCGGAAGTGCTGGCTGCACAGAGCCAAACACCTCGCCAATGTGTCAGTGGGGTCCAGCACCGCCAGCTGTTCCCCTGCTGTGCAGCCGGCAACGTGTCCTGCAAAAGCCACGCAGACACTTGCTCTTGGACCTTCTGCTTAGTAACCGGGTTCCAGTAACGTCAGCTGGTCCTCGGTAGTTCCATTGGCTCTTGGACCTTCGGCTACCCATCCGGGTTCCAGTACCGTCAGCTGGTTCTCGGCAGTGTCTTTTGCTCTTGTACCTTCTGCTCCCCATCCTGGTTCCAGTACCGTCAGCTGGTTCCGGGCAGAGCCTTTGGCTTAGGTGCCTCCCTCTGGGTATCCGAGTTCCACCAACGTCAGGTGGTCCTTGGTAGTGCTTTCAGGCACGGGTACCTCCTGCTTAGTAACCGGGTTCCAGTAACGTCAGCTGGTCCTCGGTAGTTCCATTGGCTCTTGGACCTTCGGCTACCCATCCGGGTTCCAGCACCGTCAGCTGGTTCTCGGCAGTGTCTTTTGCTCTTGTACCTTCTGCTCCCCATCCTGGTTCCAGTACCGTCAGCTGGTTCCGGGCAGAGCCTTTGGCTTAGGTGCCTCCCTCTGGGTATCTGAGTTCCACCAACGTCAGGTGGTCCTTGGTAGTGCTTTCAGCACAGGTACCTCCTGCTTAGTAACCGGGTTCCAGTAACGTCAGCTGGTCCTCGGTCGTTCCATTGGCTCTTGGACCTTCGGGTAGCCATCCGAGTTCCAGTTCCATCAGCTGGTTCTCGGCATTTTCTCAGCCTTCTTGTACCTTCTGCTACATTTCCAAGTTCAAGAGACTAAACACGATGACCCGGAAGACCACCCCTAAGATGACGACGACACCAGAGACGACAACCACCGTGATGACGACGACCCTGGAGACGATGACCCTGAAGACCACCCCGATGACGACGACCCCGGAGACCACCCCGATGACGACGACCCCGGAGACGACGACCCTGGAGACGACGACGACCTGGAAGACCGAGAAGCAGAAGAATAAGAGGCTGCAGAACAAAGAGCAGAAGGACATTAAGCATAACACAAAATATCAGAGCAAAAAATATTATGTAAATTATAAGCAGAAGAAGACTAAGCAGTGTATGGGGGTGAGTCCGTTCCTCCTCGTGGTGCCCCTGGATAAAGCCTGATGCTGCAGGCCAAACTGAACGCGGACAAATGTAACTGTTTTGTGACAGGCAGAACGGAAGGTGTAATCTTCAAACTTTTATAGATAACAACTACGGGAATGCCTGTCACAAATAAGAATATGATGAAGAAGTAGAATATGATGAAGATAATAGTAAACTAAAAACAATATGAACAATGTAACCCAAAAAATAATAGGTAGAAGATGAAGAAGAAGATGAATAAGGTGAAGAAGTTGATGTCAAAGAAGCTGATGATGAGGATAATTAAGAAGAAAGCGTGGGAGAAGTAAAAAAAAAGGTGAAGGGCGTGGAAGCAGTGAAACATCAATATCTGACATTAAAAAAAAAATTAACATAGTCAAATTCTTTCTAACGCCGAACGTCATAAAAAAAAACGCAAAATCCTGCTATTCTATTACATTGGGCTAAACCTCTGTGCCTTTAATATCTCCGCCACGTCCCCCAATACATCCTACATTATTCTTAGTTGTTTTCCTTCATGTAGAATGAACCTACAAGTGTATAAAGGGTTTATTTTAATTCCGATATTTTCGTCCCATTGACTTGCATTGGGATCGGGTATCGGTATCGGATTAGATCCGATACTTTGACGGTATCGGCCGATACTTTCCGATACCGATACTTTCCGATATCGGAAGGTATCGCTCAACACTAGTGGCAATACGTTTCTATTAACCAGGTCAAAGCCAGCCTATATTCCTCCATTCCTGATCAGTCACATTTTTGTTTGCTTTTTCATGAATACACTTTAGATATTAAAATAATTGTTGCTTTTTTTTTTTCTTGATACAATGGGACTAATTTTATGCTATTTTTATACTCTTTTGGGGGGGGGGAAATATGTGTCTGTGTTTCCACATTTTTGTATTTATTCTTTTATGACCACAAAGGACCACTACATTGTACTTTAAAACGTGTTCCTTTTTTTTTTAACCCCCTTCACATCCTTAGATGTATCCATACATCCAGGTTGGTAAGGGCGATCAAAATGAAGAATATAAAAAATTGTATCACTGAAAATTACATCTGGTCTCGCAAAAAAACAAGCCACCATACAGCTCCATCAGTGGAAAAATAGAAAAGTTATAGCTCTCAGAATAAAGCGATGCAAAAATAATTATTTTTTCTATCAAATAGTTTTTAATGTTCCTAAACATAAAAAAAATGATATCAATGTGATATCGCTGTAATCATACTGACCTGAAGAATAAAGCTGCCTTATCAATTTTGTCACATGCGAAACGGCATAAAAAAATCAATTCTTGAATTGCTGTTTTTTGTTTATTCTGCCTCCCAAAAATTGGAATAGAAAGCGATCAAAAAATGTCATGTGCCCAAAAATACCAATGAAAATGTCAACTCGTCCCACAAAAAACAAGCCCTCACATGACTCTGTCTACAGAAATATTAAAAATTATAGCTCTCAAAACATGGCGATGCAAAAACTAGTTTTTGAAAAAAAAAAAAAGACTTGTAATGTGTGACAGCAGCCAAACATAAAATCCTGATAGAAATCTGAAATCACGGTAACCGCACAAACCGAAGAATAAAGTCACCTAATCACTTATACTGCGCGAGGAAAGGCGTAAAGAATAACTAAAACCAATTCTTCACCTGCTGTTGATTTGTTTATTCTGCGTCCCAAAGATTGCAGTAAAGCACGGCGCACATATATCCTGTGCTCTGCGCTGAGTGCTTAGGCCGGGTTAACATTAGCATTTCTGTGCGCAGCGTATGATCCGCATACATCCGCATGTGTCATGTGTACATATATTTAACATGGTGTACACAGGGACATGATTTTGCATGCATTCGCATGCGGATGTGTCATTTTGCGGTGTGTGGCGTTGTCCGGCGAGAGCAACATGTTGCATTTTTTGAGGCGTCAAATATTGCACAATCGTCCACATGCGGACGATTGCGGATGATTGCGTCAAAAAACGCATTACTGTCTATGGGAACACATTGGTACGCAAAGACATGCGTACGCATGCGTTCAATATGCAATGCGTACTTCAGACTGCGCATGTCCAGAAAATGATGTCACGGCCTCCACCATGCGCATAAAAAAATGCAAACGCATGCCAAAACGCATTTAAGCACATGCACACGCAGTGGTTTTGTTTGCGTCATGCGCAAGATTATGCGCAGGCGTAAGCATTCTTTTGCATGCGTTTTGGCATGCATTTGCATATGCAGATGATACGCTGGGCACAGAAACGCTAATGTGAACCTTGCCTTACTTCAGGGTTTCTCTGTAAATCTCTGAAATTATATCTAACAAGCCTACTATCTTCAATTTGAGTAAATATAAATTGAGGGAGGATGAATTATCATTATTACAGAAGGGTCTTAAATATGCTCCAGCGAGCGGATTTAATAAATTTGAAGACTATATTGGCATCAAAATGTTTATGAGGAAATTAGCCATACAGAGATACTATATTAGGAACCCTGTGGTCAGGAATGCAGAATCTGCTCAAAAAAATATATATATCCACACTGATCTTAAAAATCCATCAAAGTTTCATCCAGTAAATGAATATTCTGCACAGATGGATACATTCCAGACCATTGTAACAGATGAGATTAGAAAAATCAGTGAGAATAAGTGTCGCAAATTTAGGTTCAATTTAACAAGCAAAGAAAGAAATGCCATTATTTCTCTACAACAAAATAATGAACTGGTCATTCGCCCAGCCGATAAAGGGGGAGGGGGGGTGGTTATTTTGGATCAAGATTCCTATCACAAGGAAGCATTACGTTTGCTCAGCGATTCCCGTACTTATAGGAAACTACCTGGAAATCCGACGGCTGATTATATTAACGAAATGAAAATTTTAACTAAAAAAGGTCTGGATATGGGATTTATCAACAAGCATGAGTTTGAATTTATCAATTGTGGTTCTCCCAGATTGGCGGTGTTTTACTATTTACCTAAAATTCATAAGGACCCCGCCAATCCACCCGGTAGACCTATAGTATCGGGGATTCAATGTTTGACAGCTAACATGTCTACACTGTGTTCCAAATTATTATGCAAATTGGATTTCAGTGTCGTAAAGATTTAATTGTTTTGTTTTTCAATTAAACTCGTGGATGGTATTGTGTCTCAGGGCTCAATGGATCACTGAAATCAATCTGAAACACATGTGATAATTAGTTTTCCAGGTGATTCTAATTAAAGGAAAACTACTTAAAAATGATGTTCCACATTATTAAGCAGGTCACAGGTTTCAAGCAATATCGGAAATAAAAAGGATCTCTCTGCTGCTGAAAAGCATCAAATAGTGCAATGCCTTGGTGAAGGGATGAAAACAATAGATATTTCCCGAAAACTTAAGCGTGATCATCATACTGTGAAGAGAATTGTGGCTGAATCTGAGCACAGACGTGTTCATGCTGATAAAGGCAGAATGAGGAAGGTTTTTGCCAGTCAAGTTGATCGGATTAAGAGAGCAGCTGTTAAAAAGCCATTACAAATCAGCAAACAGATATTTGAAGCTGCTGGTGCCTCTGGAGTCCCTCGAACTTCAAGGTGTAGGATCCTTCAAAGGCTTGCTGTGGTGCATAAACCTACTATTCGGCCACCGCTAAACAGTTTTCACAAGCAGAAACGGTTGTAGTGGGCCCAGACATACATGAAGACTAATTTTCCAACAGTCTTGTTTACTGATGAGTGTCGAGCAACTGTGGATGGTTCAGATGGATGGAGTAGTGGATGGCCACCATGTCCCAACAAGGCTGCGACGTCAGCAAGGAGTGGAGGAGTTATGTTTTGGGCCGGAATCATGGGGAAACAGCTGGTAGGGCCCTTTAAGGTTCCTAAAGGTGTGAAATTGACCTCTGCAAAGTACATAAAGATTCTGACTGACAACTTTCTTCCATGGTATAAAAAGGAGAAACGTGCCTTCAGGAGCAAAATCTTTTTCATGCATGACAACGCACCATCTGAAGCTGCAAAGAAAACCTCTGAGTCATTGGCTGCTATGGGCATAAAAGGAGATAAACTCATGGTGTGGCCACCATCTTCCCCTGACCTCAACCCTATAGAGAACCTTTGGAGTGGGAGGCAGTTCACACCAAAACAGCAGCACTGGGAGGTAATTCTGACTTCATGCAAAGAAATACAAGCAGAAACTCTCCAAAAATTCACAAGTTTAATGGATCCAAGAATTGTGAAGGTGATATCAAAGAAAGGTTCCTATGTTAACATGTAACTTGGCCTGTTAGGATGTTTTGGAGTTAAATAGCTTTTTTGTTCAGTGAATGTGACCTCCTAATGCTGCAAATTCCACAATTGAGCATTTTCAGTTCTTTAAAACATATCAAATGTTTAGAAATTCTACTGTGCATAATAATTTGGAACAGTGCATTTTGAGTTTTTATTCATTTTGGAGATTATACTGTTATCATTGGGAGGTTTCTCAATAAAATTCAATGTATAATCTAACGGGTGATGACTTTTATTAGACTGACTGTCATTTGCCCCGACCTTTTAGGAAAATCTGAGAAAAATGTAATTTGCATAATAATTTGGAACATAGTGTAAATTGGTAGATTCCCATTTACAGCCAATTGTCCCACTTTTGCCATCCCATTTGAAAGATAGTACACACATCTTGCAACTGTTACAGGAAGTAGAATGGCAAAATGGGTACATATTGGGTACTCTTGACATAACTTCACTCTATACGGTCATTGACCATAAAAAAGGATGTGGGGCTGCAAAACATTTTTTAAATAAGTTTTCTAAAGTTCCTCCTGAACAAATTGAATTTTTATGTGAACTTATGTATTTTATTTTAACTCATAATTATTTTTTATATAAGGAGGACTACTACTCCCAGCAGTGGGGTACCGCCATGGGGACCAGGTTCGCGCCAAGTTATGCTAACCTCTATGTGGGGAGCTGGGAAGAACAATTTATTTTTCCAGGGGGGCTTTTGTGTGCGAACCTGGTCCTCTGGCGGCGTTTTATTGATGATGTTGTTTTTATTTGGTCTGGTGGTTTGGATACTTTGAATCAGTTTTTAATAGACATTAATAAAAATATTTATTTTTTAAAATTTACCTCCACCATCAGTACCACTGAAATTAATTTTTTGGATCTACGCATTTTTATGGAAGATTTGAAAATACAGACGTGCACTTTTACTAAGCCAACCGATACAAACAGCTATATTCCTCTAGATAGTTGCCACCTCCCCAGTTGGCTGCTTAATATTCCAAAAAGTCAGTTCATTAGGATATATCGGAACTGTTCCAGGCCCCAGAATTTTGAAAAGGAAGCCCAAATTTTGACTAACAAATTTCTAGAGAAAGGATACGATGAAACAACATTAGAAATCTCAAAGAAAAAAGCTCTGTTAAAACCTAGACACGATCTGATTAAATCAGTAACCAGAGCTAGAGACAAAATGGAATCCATCCCGATTATAACTAGATTTAATACCAACTCAAATATCCTTCGTAAAATAGTCAGGAGACATTGGCATATTTTAAAGAATGACAAAATCCTGGGAGATAAGATCACTGATCAGCCTTGTTTTGTTTACAAAAAATCTCAAAACGTAGGAAATATTATCGCCCCGACGGTCCCAAAAAAATCCCCTGTAATACAAACCTCCCTTTATTATACTAAATTAAAGGGATTTTTCCCTTGCCATAAATGTACTATGTGCAAACATACTACTACTAAAAAAAGTATGCATATTAGAAAAGATGACAGGACCATTCAAATTAGGGACTTCATCACGTGTTCATCCACAGGGGTAATCTACACCATAGAGTGCCCCTGTGGAAAATTATATGTAGGGAGGACAAAACGATCTTTAAGAACTAGGATCAGTGAACTCATCCGTAATATTAAAAAGAAATTTTTGGGTCATCCGCTTTCCCATCACTTTGTTGTATGCCATGAGGGACAGACGCGACAGATGAAAGTACTAGGTACTGATATGGTACGCCGACACTGGAGAGGCGGGGATTTTATTAAAGCCATGTCAAGGACTGAGACGAAATGGATTTTTACTTTAGATACCATTACACCTAGAGGTTTAAATGTGGGCATAGAACTGTTCGGCTTTCAATAAGTAAAGACTTGGAATAACGGAGGCTATGTAAGGATCATCAGTACGGTGCAGGGATCATCCCTGAGGAAGGAGACAGGCGTCTCCGAAACGCATTGGATTTTCTTGATCCTCACTGCACGCCGTACATACCTCCGTCAGCGGTCAAGTGATCTTTACGTCACGAAGGTCCTGCGCACCATCCGGATTCACCGCTGACACTACACGCGGCACCGGTTTCGTAGGATCCCGCTCTCTATCGGAGGTCAGTTTTTGGGGGGCTGCCACCGGCCGGGGCAGCCACCTGTTTGGATAATGTTCTATTACCCGGATATATTCAGCACAACAGCGGTATCGTCACCGCTCTTAAAACCGGGACGACTCCTATTGAAGGTAGGAACATTGGTCTACTCCTCTACCTATGGTTTCCGCACACATTGCAGGGGACACTTACCTACGGTGGACATCAGAAACATTAGGACATTAGATTTATGATCCCCCCCTTTTTTCTGTCTTATTATCTTACATCTCCGAAGTGGATTTTTCCACCACTGCTCATTTCTTGCTATTGCCCAGCGCATACCGGTATATACTTTGGTATATACCAGTCTAATACTTCAAATCTCTGAAATGCATGATTCAGATGGAACCCCCCGGCGGAAGATTCCCTATAATGAGACTGATGGAGGCACTCTGGACTCCGTCTGGCCTTTTAGGTGTGCATAAAAGTGCAGTCGGCCACAATTTTGTGCACCTCTGAAAAGGACATCACTGAACAGAGGCCAGATGTAGTTCAGAGTAACTTTGATGCCTCATTATAGAGAATGGATCCTTCGGAGATTTCATCTAAATCATGTCATTAGGAGATTTCGATGGAAACCCCAAAGTAAGTGGTCTGCGTATCATGTCGGATAAATCTGATCCCAAAAGTTATGTAAAATGTTCCCAATAAAAGCTTCAACCTAATCCACAAAAAAAGCAAGTCCCCACTCAGGTCCGTCATCTGTTAATGGAAATATAGGGGGCTTCCACGTTACTGGTAGTAGAAAACTCTGGAAAAGCGAAATGGCTCCTCGACCCCTAAAAGAAATTCTGCGCTCCCAAATCCAAATACCTCCTCTCCCTTCTGAGCCCCAGTATGCCTAAACCACATTTAGCCTCCACATGTTTGGCATTTCGGTAGCGATGAGAGCCCACCTAACTTACAGGTGCATGTCTCCAGAAGCACCGGCTAGGCATAACGTAATGAACACTACAACATACTTGGCATTACAATGTACGGGCACTACAATGGCAGATTTGCAATTCTCACTGCTGCTTGTTTCTGGAAAATACCCATTGTGTCAAATCATCACTACACCTGTAAATAAATTCCCAAAGGGGTATAATTTCCAAAATGGGGTCACTTGAGGGGGGATTCTGCTCTTCTAGCACTTAGGGGCTCTGTATATTGAGTCTACAAACTATTCCAGGAAAATTTGCGCTACAGGAGGCAAATAGCACTCCATCCTTCCCTAGTCTCACTGTGTGGCTAAGGCCGGGGACACACTTAACGTATAAAAAAACGGTCCGTTTTTCACGGCCGAGAATCGCACAAATGTTTCAAAAACAGTGATCCGTGTGCAGTGCGAGGATGCGATTTCCTCGCATCAAATGATCCGTGTGACATCCGTGTGACATCCGTATGGCATCCGTATGCCGAGATTTTCTCGCAAGCTTGCAAAACCGACATCTAATGGATTTATGTGCTCAAATGTTCGGGAAAACATATATACAGTATATATATATATATATATATATATATATATATATATATATATATGTCATTGAGACACATATATATATATTCTGTATTTATATTTCATTCAGCGCGATATCTGTGAAAAGCCGGTAATTCAATTGCCGGATTTGCATTTCTCCTTCACAAACCCGACAGGATATGAGACATGGTTTACATACAGTAAACCATCTCATATCCCCTTTTTTTTTGCATATTCCACACTACTAATGTTAGTAGTGTGTATGTGCAAAATTTGGCCGCTGTAGCTGCTAAAATAAAGGGTTAAATGGCGGAAAAAATTGGCGTGGGCTCCCGCGCAATTTTCTCCGCCAGAGTGATAAAGCCAGTGACTGAGGGCAGATATTAATAGCCAGGAGAGGGTCCATGGTTATTGGCCCCCCCTGGCTACAAACATCTGCCCCCAGCCACCCCAGAAAAGGCACATCTGGAAGATGCGCCTATTCTGGCACTTGGCCACTCTCTTCCCACTCCCTGTAGCGGTGGGCTATGGGGTAATGAAGGGTTAATGCCACCTTGCTTTTGGAAGGTGACATTAAGCCAGATTAATAATGGAGAGGCGTCAATTATGACACCTATCCATTATTAATCCAATTGTTTGAAAGGGTTAAAAAACACACACACACATGATTTAAAAGTATTTTAATGAAAGAAACACAGCGGTTATTTTAATAATTTATTGCTCTCTCAATCCATTTTCAGACCCTCGCTTGGCAAAACAATAAACACACAATATACATACCCTCTCTGATGTCCTATCACGTCCCACGAGGTAATCCATCTGAAGGGGTTAACTAATATTACAGGCACGAGCTGCGATAAACCACTCGCTCGTGCCTGTAATCCCCGGGTGCTGAAAGGAAAGCAGTGATCTATACTTACATTCAGTCGCGGTGATGCGCCCCTGCTGGATGTTCTCATGAACTGCAGCCTGGGAACTTTTTCCCACGCTCCAGGTCATATGAGGACATCCACCAGGGGGCGCATCACCGTGACTGAAGGTAACTATAGGTCATTGACCTACATTTCCTTCAGTCGCGGTGATGCGCCCCCTGGTGGATGTCCTCATATGACCTGGAGCGTGGGAAAAAGTTCCCAGGCTGCAGTTCATGAGAACATCCAGCAGGGGCGCATCACCGCGACTGAATGTAAGTATAGATCACTGCTTTCCTTTCAGCACCCGGGGATTACAGGCACGAGCGAGTGGTTTATCGCAGCTCCTGCCTGTAATATTAGTTAACCCCTTCAGATGGATTACCTCGTGGGACGTGATAGGACATCAGAGAGGGTATGTATATTGTGTGTTTATTGTTTTGCCAAGCGAGGGTCTGAAAATGGATTGAGAGAGCAATAAATTATTAAAACAACCGCTGTGTTTATTTAATTAAAATACTTTTAAATCATGTGTGTGTGTGTTTTTTAACCCTTTCAAACAATTGGATTAATAATGGATAGGTGTCATAATTGACGCCTCTCCATTATTAATCTGGCTTAATGTCACCTTACAATAGCAAGGTGGCATTAACCCTTCATTACCCCATAGCCCACCGCTACAGGGAGTGGGAAGAGAGTGGCCAAGTGCCAGAATAGGCGCATCTTCCAGATGTGCCTTTTCTGGGGTGGCTGGGGGCAGATGTTTTTAGCCACGGGGGGGGGGCAATAACCATGGACCCTCTCCTGGCTATTAATATCTGCCCTCAGTCACTGGCTTTACCATTCTGGCGGAGAAAATTGCACGGGAGCCCACGCCAATTTTTTCCGCCATTTAACCCTTTATTTTAGCAGCTACAGCGGCCAAATTTTGCACATACACACTACTAACATTAGTAGTGTGGAATATGCAAAAAAAAGGGGGATATGAGATGGTTTACTGTATGTAAACCATGTCTCATATCCTGTCGGGTTTGTGAAGGAGAAATGCAAAGCCGGCAATTGAATTACCGGCTTTTCTATAGAACACCGCTGCGTATTTCTCGCAATGCACACGCATGGTCCGTGTGTAATCCGATTTTTTCTCGCACCCATAGACTTGCATTGGCGAGTCTCGGCCGAGATACGCTGACAATCGCAGCCTGCTGCGAGTTCCCTCGGATCCGAAATACGGTGGAGAAAATATCGGATGATGGGAGCTGAACCATAGATTAACATTGGGCCGAGTGCTATGCGATTTTTTATCGCATAGCACTCGTCCGTATTACGGTCTAGTGTGACCCCGGCCTAAGCAGTACTATGCAGCAACATATGGGGTATTTCTACATTCAGCAGAAATTGTGTGAAAATTTTGATGCCATTTTTACTCATTTCCCCTTGTAAAAATGTAAAATCCAGGGCTAAAACAACATTTTTGTAGTAAAAATTTAATTATTTTTTCTTCACTGCCCAATAGCATAAAATTCTGTGACACACCTGTGGAGTCAATATGATCGCTGCACCCCTAGATGAATTTGTTGAGAGGTGTAGTTTGTAAAATGGGGTCACTTATGAAGGCTTCTGCTGTCCTGCACCTCACAGGAGCTCTCCCAGTGGGTCACGGCATCTGCAAACCATAACAGTAAAATCTGTACTATATAGTGCTCCTTCCCTTCTGAGTTTGGCACTGTGCCTCAAAAGTAGTTCCTGATTACATGTAGGGAATTGGCACACTCAGTAGAAGATGCACAACAAACTGAGGTCCATTTTTTCCTATTAGCCCTTATAAAAATTAAACATTTGGGGCTAAGCAACATCTACACAGCCCAATGCAGTAGCATAGCTACCGGGGGGGCAGAGGGTGCGGGCACCCCTGGCCTGGTGCTCAGAGGGGGCCCACCTGGAGCTACGCCATTGTAACTGCATCGGCGCGCTGCGCGCGCCGATACAGTTACATTCTCCGGCAGAGCAGGGAGAATCAATCTCCCTGCACTGCCGCTATGGGCCCCTCGCCTGTCATTGCAGGTTCAACTGTACCGGCACTAGCCGATACAGCTGCCCGCATTGATGAGAGAGGAAGTGTTACGCTCCTTCTCCCATCATTCCCGTCAGTGTCTGACGTCACTGACTCAGACACTGACAGCGGGCGCGATGACGTCACTACCCGGCGCCCGCTGTCAGGAGATGAGTGGGAGCTCAGAGCAGCGGACGAAGCAGGAGGAAGAGAGGTCAGTATTGAATTTATGTTTTGGGGGTACATCATGTTATAGAGTCTGCCTATGGGGGGGTGCAATATACTCTACAGGCTGCATATGGGGATGCAATATACTATACAGGCTGCCTATGGGGGTGCATTATGCTATACAGGCTACCTATGGGTGTGCATTATACTATGTATACAGGATGCATATGGGGTGCAATATACAATACAGGCTGCATATGGGGTGCATTATACTATACAGGGTACCTATAGGGGTGCATTATACTATGTATACAGGCTGCATATGGGGGCAATATAGCATGCAGGCTGCATATGATGGTGCATTATACTATACAGGCTACCTATGGGGGTGCATTATATTATGTATACAGGCAGCATATGGGGTGCAATATGCTATACAGGCTGCATATGGGGGTGCATTATACTATGTATACAGGGTGCATATGGGGGCACATTACACTATAGAGGCTGCCTATGGGAGGTGCATTTGTAATAGAGTGCAGGGTTGAGTATGTCACCACGGAACAGACAGACCAACTGTTGAGGGGAATTTATTAACAGGAGTAAGATTCTCCTTGCAGGGAGTAAACAGGGGGTTAATAGAGGTAAATCAAACAGTAAACAGTTAAGCGAAAACAAAAGGGTTAAGGAGTGTTCTTGTAACTTATCAGTCCAGGGAGGTCCTGACTGGAGGGTCCTAATTCCAGCGTGGGTACAGTCACCAGCAGAGTCCGCTTTCATGTACTCACAAGATGCAGTCTTTAGCTTTTACAGCACAGCCAGGAATCAGGGGCTCCGCTGTTGTGAATTCTGTTTGTGGGCTCCCCCGGTGGTGTTTTATGGTAGTGCCACTTATTTGCCTTCTTCTATCCTTGATCACCTGTTGACACCCATTAGGGGAGTTTCCTATTTAAGGCTGCTTGGCTGCTGGTCCGATGCCGGCCAACAATGTATCAGTAGCATTCTGTTGCATTCTCCTGCCTCAAGATCCTGTTCAGCTAAGTTGAATTTTGTTTCTAGTTAATGCTATTTTTGTCCAGCTATTTGCAATGTGACTCTCTTTAGCTGGAAGCTCTCGTGGACTGAAATTGCCACTCCAGTGGCATGAGTTGTCACTGGAGTTTTAAAGTAATTTCAGGATGGTGTTTTTGAGTAGTGTTTTGAAGTTGACCGTGAAGTGACTCTTTCCTGTACTTCTGCTATCTAGTAAGCGGACCTCACTGTGCTAAATCTGCTGTTCATCCTACGTATGTCTTTTCCTCTTGACTCACCGTCAATATCTGTGGGGGGCTCCTATCTCCTTTTGGGGTTCATCTCTGGAGGTAAGGCAGGCCTGTATATTCCTCTGATAGGGGTAGTTAGATCTCCGGCTGGCGCGTGGTGTCTAGGGCATCGTAGGAAACACTCCCCGGCTACTTCCAGTGTTGTGTCAGGTTCAGGTCACGGTCACTTTAGTTCCCATCACCCGAGAGCTAGTCCGTTGTTGTTTTGATTTCCCTGCCATTGGGAAAATCATAACAGTTTGGCCGGCGGACATGTGTTAAAACTATGCACTAAAGCAGGAAAGGATATGAAAAGGTTTTTTTTTTTCCTTCTGTGTTTGGAAAGTGCACCTTAGTGCTTATTTGTACTCCTTGCTTAAACTGCAGTCTTCAGCCTTTTTTTTTTTTTTTTTCCTCTCCTCTTAATCTCTGAATGGCTTTGGTTACACCTGTTTGAATCATGGATCCACAGAGTTTGGTTGCAGGTCTGAATAACCTGGCTACAAAGGTCCAGAACTTACAAGATTTTGTTATACGTGCTCCAATGTCTGAACCTAAGATCCCTATGCCTGAATTTTTTACCGGAGACAGATCCCGTTTTTTGAATTTCAGAGAGAATTGTAAATTGTTTTTGTCTCTGAAATCTCACTCTGCTGGTGATCCTGCGCAACAGGTTAAAATTGTTATTTCTCTATTGCGGGGTGACCCACAAAGTTGGGCATTTGCATTGTCGCCAGGGGATCCTGCGTTATTAAATGTAGATGCGTTTTTTCTGGCTTTGGGGTTGCTTTATGAAGAACCTAATTTAGAGATTTTGGCTGAGAAAGCCTTGATAGCTCTTTCCCAAGGGCAAGATGAAGCTGAGATATACTGCCAAAAATTTCGTAAATGGTCGGTGCTTACTAAATGGAATGAGTGCGCTCTAGCAGCTAATTTCAGAGAAGGTCTCTCTGATGCCGTGAAGGATGTCATGGTGGGGTTCCCTGTGCCTACAGGTCTGAATGATGCCATGAAATTGGCTATCCAGATTGATCGGCGTTTATGGGAGCGCAAATCTGTGCACCATATGGCGGTATCTTCTGAGCAAAAATCTGTGCACCATATGGCGGTATCTTTTGAGCAAAAACCTGTGCACCATATGGCGGTATCTTCTGAGCAAAAACCTGTGCACCATATGGCGGTATCTTCTGAGCAAAAACCTGTGCATCATTTGGCGGTGACCTCTGAAAAGGCACCAGAGCATATGCAATGCGATAGTGTATTGTCTAGAGGCGAACGACAGAATTACAGGCGCAAAAATGGGTTGTGCTTCTATTGTGGAGATCCAGCTCATGTTATATCAGCATGCTCTAAACACATAAAGAAGGTTGATAAAAAGGTTGATAAATCTTTTTCTATGGGTACCTTGCAGTCTAAATTTCTTTTGTCCGTGACATTGATTTGTACTTTATCATCTGTTACTGTGGATGCTTATGTGGATTCTGGCGCCGCTCTGAGTCTCATGGATTGGTCCTTTGCCAAGCGTTGTGGGTTTGATTTAGAGCCTCTGGAGGTTTCTATTCCCTTAAAGGGTATTGATTCTACACCTTTGGCTAGCAATAAACCACAATATTGGACACAAGTGACTATGCATCTTTCCCCAGACCATCAGGAGATTATTCGTTTCCTTGTGTTATATAATCTACATGACGTATTAGTACTTGGATTACCATGGTTACAAATTCATAATCCAGTCTTGGACTGGAGATCAATGTCTGTGCTGAGCTGGGGATGTCGGGGGATTCATGGGGATGCACCTTTGGTTCCCATTTCTTCATCTACTCCCTCTGAGATCCCAGCATTTCTGTCAGATTTTTATGATGTCTTTCAGGAGCCTAAAACTGATTCTCTCCCCCCTCACAGAGAGTGTGACTGCGCTATTGAGTTGATTCCCGGTAGTAAATTTCCTAAGGGTCGCTTGTTTAATTTGTCTGTACCTGAACATACTGCTATGCGGGAGTATATCAGAGAATCTTTGGAAAAGGGTCATATTCGCCCCTCTTTGTCTCCACTGGGGGCAGGGTTTTTCTTTGTGGGTAAAAAGGATGGTTCATTGAGACCTTGTATCGACTATCGACTTCTGAATAAGATTACAGTTAAATACCAGTACCCGTTACCTTTACTGACTGATCTTTTTGCTCGCATAAAGGGGGCGAAGTGGTTCACTAAGATCGATCTACGTGGTGCGTATAATTTGGTGCGGATTAAGCAGGGGGATGAGTGGAAGACCGCATTTAATACGCCTGAAGGCCATTTTGAGTATTTGGTAATGCCTTTCGGTCTCGCGAATGCCCCTTCCGTTTTTCAATCCTTTATGCACGATATTTTCCGTGAATATCTGGATAAATTTATGATTGTGTATTTGGATGATATTTTGATTTTTTCGGAGGACTGGGAATCTCATGTTCAACAGGTCAGGAGAGGTTTTTCAGGTTTTACGAGCTAATTCTCTATTTGTGAAGGGCTCAAAGTGTATTTTTGGGGTTCAGAGAATTTCCTTTCTGGGATATATTTTTTCCCCTTCATCTATGGAGATGGACCCTGTTAAGGTTCAGGCTATTTGTGATTGGATACAACCTACTTCTCTAAAGAGTCTTCAGAAATTCTTGGGATTTGCTAATTTCTATCGCCGATTCATAGCGGGTTTTTCTGCCATTGCTAAACCTTTGACTGATTTGACCAAGAAGGGTGCTGATGTTGCTAATTGGTCCTCTGCGGCTGTGGAGGCCTTTCGGGAGCTTAAGCGCCGCTTTTCTTCTGCTCCTGTGTTGCGCCAGCCTGATGTTTCGCTCCCGTTCCAGGTTGAAGTAGATGCTTCCGAGATCGGAGCAGGTGCAGTTTTGTCGCAGAAAGGTCCTGACTGCTCAGTGATGAGACCATGTGCGTTTTTCTCTCGAAAGTTTTCACCCGCTGAGCGAAATTATGATGTTGGAAATCGGGAGCTCTTGGCCATGAAGTGGGCATTTGAGGAGTGGCGTCATTGGCTTGAGGGTGCTAGACACCAGGTGGTGGTCTTGACTGACCACAAAAATCTAATTTATCTTGAGTCAGCCAGGCGTCTGAATCCTAGACAGGCGCGCTGGTCGTTGTTTTTCTCTCGATTTAACTTTGTGGTTTCATATCTGCCTGGGTCTAAGAATGTGAGGGCGGATGCCCTCTCTAGGAGTTTTGAGCCTGACTCGCCTGGTGATTCCGAACCTACTGGCATCCTGAAGGATGGGGTGATATTGTCAGCTGTCTCCCCAGACCTGCGGCGCTCTTTGCAGGAGTTTCAGGTGGATAGGCCTGATCGCTGTCCGCCTGGTAGACTGTTTGTCCCTGATGACTGGACCAGTAGAGTTATTTCGGAGGTTCACTCTTCCGCGTTGGCAGGTCATCCTGGAATTTTTGGCACCAGGGATCTGGTGTCTAGGTCCTTCTGGTGGCCTTCCTTGTCTCGAGATGTACGTATTTTTGTGCAGTCTTGTGATGTTTGTGCTCGGGCTAAGCCCTGCTGTTCCCGGGCCAGCGGGTTGTTGTTGCCCTTGCCTATTCCTAAGAGGCCTTGGACGCACATCTCTATGGACTTTATTTCTGACCTTCCTGTTTCTCGTAGGATGTCCGTCATCTGGGTGGTGTGTGACCGTTTTTCCAAGATGGTTCACTTGGTACCTTTGCCCAAATTGCCCTCCTCCTCTGAGCTGGTCCCTCTATTTTTTCAGAATGTTGTGCGTTTGCATGGTATTCCTGAGAATATAGTGTCTGACAGGGGTACTCAGTTTGTGTCTAGATTTTGGCGGGCGTTCTGTGCCAGGATGGGCATCGACTTGTCTTTTTCGTCTGCATTCCATCCTCAGACTAATGGCCAGACTGAGCGTACTAATCAGACCTTGGAGACTTACTTGAGGTGTTTTGTGTCCGCTGATCAGGACGATTGGCTTGATTTTTTGCCATTGGCAGAGTTTGCCCTTAACAATCGGGCCAGTTCTGCCACTTTGGTTTCTCCATTTTTTTGTAATTCAGGGTTTCACCCTCGCTTTTCGTCCGGTCAATTGGAGTCTTCGGATTGTCCTGGAGTAGATGCTGTGGTTGATAGAATGCATCAGATTTGGGGACAGGTTGTGGACAATCTGAAGTTGTCCCAGGAGAAGACTCAACAGTTCACTAATCGTCATCGGCGTGTCGGTCCTCGTCTTTGTGTTGGGGACCTGGTTTGGTTGTCTTCTCGATTTGTTCCTATGAAGGTCTCGTCTCCTAAGTTTAAGCCTCGGTTTATCGGCCCTTATAGGATTCTGGAGGTTCTCAATCCTGTGTCCTTTCGTTTGGACCTCCCAGCATCTTTTACTATTCATAATGTTTTTCATCGGTCATTATTGCGGAGGTATGAGGTGCCGGTTGTTCCGTCTGCTGATCCTCCTGCTCCTGTGCTGGTTGAGGGTGAGTTGGAGTATGTGGTGGAAAAGATCTTGGACTCCCGTGTTTCCAGACGGAAACTTCAGTATCTGGTTAAGTGGAAAGGCTATGGTCAGGAGGATAATTCTTGGGTGACAGCATCTGATGTTCATGCTCCTGATTTGGTTCGTGCATTCCATAGTGCTCATCCAGATCGCCCTGGTGGTTCTGGTGAGGGTTCGGTGCCCCCTCCTTAAGGGGGGGGTACTGTTGTGAATTCTGTTTGTGGGCTCCCCCGGTGGTGTTTTATGGTAGTGCCACTTATTTGCCTTCTTCTATCCTTGATCACCTGTTGACACCCATTAGGGGAGTTTCCTATTTAAGGCTGCTTGGCTGCTGGTCCGATGCCGGCCAACAATGTATCAGTAGCATTCTGTTGCATTCTCCTGCCTCAAGATCCTGTTCAGCTAAGTTGAATTTTGTTTCTAGTTAATGCTATTTTTGTCCAGCTATTTGCAATGTGACTCTCTTTAGCTGGAAGCTCTCGTGGACTGAAATTGCCACTCCAGTGGCATGAGTTGTCACTGGAGTTTTAAAGTAATTTCAGGATGGTGTTTTTGAGTAGTGTTTTGAAGTTGACCGTGAAGTGACTCTTTCCTGTACTTCTGCTATCTAGTAAGCGGACCTCACTGTGCTAAATCTGCTGTTCATCCTACGTATGTCTTTTCCTCTTGACTCACCGTCAATATCTGTGGGGGGCTCCTATCTCCTTTTGGGGTTCATCTCTGGAGGTAAGGCAGGCCTGTATATTCCTCTGATAGGGGTAGTTAGATCTCCGGCTGGCGCGTGGTGTCTAGGGCATCGTAGGAAACACTCCCCGGCTACTTCCAGTGTTGTGTCAGGTTCAGGTCACGGTCACTTTAGTTCCCATCACCCGAGAGCTAGTCCGTTGTTGTTTTGATTTCCCTGCCATTGGGAAAATCATAACACTCCGCACTGTTAAGTCTCTCACCAAGAATCACAGTCTCTGTACTGATACTGCAGGGACCAGGGGATCGAAGTCTCTTCTCTGTTTCCTGGGAACTGGAAACTCCAGGGTTAAGACTTTTCTCCCAGTGAAGCTGCAAGCAGGAAGTCACACAGCCACTCTGCTGCGAGTCTCTGTATATTAGGCTGACAGTCTCTCTCTGCAGCAAGAATACACACACACTGAGCAGTTTCCTTAGTCACACTCAGGGGTCCTGGCTTGTCAGTGCGGTCACCGGGGCTGCGCGCTCAGGACACTGTAAGGGGATACGTTGTCTCTGATTATGGAGGCTTCCAAGTCCCCACTCTCACTCCAGCCTTAGTGCCCTCACGGGGAGCACTCTGTAATGGGGAGCGTGGCGCTGCAGCCTGCTTTCTCTCTGGCACGCTGTCCCCTCTGTCCGGCACGCTCTCCTCTCCCGCACTTTTCTCACCACGCCCCCCCTCTTCCTCTCTCCCCCTGCAGTCACATGGTCCCTTCTGTCCAGGGCAGAAAGTCTTCCCCCTGACAAGACAACCCAGCTGTCTGACTAAGTGGTTCCAGGTAAGGAGCAGGGAAAGCAACCTCCTTACACATTATACTATAGAGGCTGCCTGTGAGGGTGCATTATATTACGGGCTGCATAATACTATAGAGTCTGCCTATTGGAAGTGCATTATACTCAAGAGTCTGCCTATGGGGAGTGCATTATGCTATAGAGTCTGACTATGGGGAGTGCATTATACTATGTGGAGGCCTATGGGGAGTGCATTATATTATATTGAGGATTGTCTGGTGCGTTATACTATATGGAGGCTGTCTAGGGGGGCATCATATAGTGTGGAGATTAGTGTTAGAGCTATCAAACAGTTTTGGGGATACTAAGGGGTCAGTATATATATGTAGTAAGGCGGCATTAGACTGTATAAGAGAGCATCATATTGTGTAGAGGGGAGCTTTAAATGGGGGAGACTTGGGACATTATTAAATATAAAGTGGGTACTTATTGTTATAGGGGAACTCAGGTTACTGTGACTATCAAAGGGGCACACAGGGCAATATTACTTTTTAGGGGACAAAATGCGGGTACTATTTTCTAGGGTACTTGCACCCGGTATTACAATATTATAGTGAGTTGCTTTAGAATTTAGAAGGCACAGAGAACCACACAGCAGGTGCAATAATAGGGACACATACGGCAGCAGCGGCTCAGCATTGGGGTATCAGCAGGATGCGGAGTTTGTACAGGTTGGGAATAGTCCCACTGGGGACAGTTCTAAAAATATGAGACGTGAAATGTGTCTTTGTCTTATTCTCTGCAGCCGAGTCGTGAAACATGAATGATTCCATCAGAAAGAACATCAGCGGTAAGTCACCATCTGCAACTGTACTTTGATCTCTTATATGTTCTGTAGGACAGGTATCTACCACTGACCATATGGCAGTGATATCAATATTGGTCTTTATATAGAGATGATCTTCAGCAACAGCGCGGTCATCTGCTGAGGTTCTCCTCCACTATTAGGGTGCGTCACCCAGTTGTAATAAAGGTTACCTTGTTATTGGCCCACTCAGAAGCTTCGCCCCCTGAACCAAAACTCTAGCTATGCCTCTGGCCCAATGGTATAAATTTCTGTGAGGCACATGATCGCTGCACTCCTAGATAAATTCATTGAGAGGTGTAGTTTGTAAAAGGACATTACTTTTGGGAGGTTTCTGCTGTTCTGACACCTCAGGGGCTTTGCCAATGTGACAAGGCGCCCTGAAACCATTCCAGTGTAAGGAGGAGGAGAACCAGGCTGCAAGTACCTGTATTAAACTGGGTCCGGAACTGTTGAGGCTGCATCCTCTTTTCCCGGATGGAAGCAATAGCAAGCGGTATCTACATCCTGACCAAGGGGGGCGGAGATATAAAAGGGGAAAGTGCACGCAGCAGGGCAATTTGGCACCAACCCAGGGCAGCGTGCACTGGGGTGAGCAGAATGCTCTGCTTCCCCTTCCCTCACCAACTACCATTGCTGCGGCAGCCCCCATCGACTGTAAAGGGGCCGCACCTGAGAAAGAGAGAAGCTGGGAGTGCTGCAGCAATCCAGAGAGAGAGGGAGTGCTGTGCTCAGGGAAGCCGTGTGTTCAGCAGCAGCCAGGGAGAGGAGTGCTCCGTTCTGGGAGCACCAGCCAAGCGCAGGAGAGACCAGTGAGTGCTACGGTCCTTTACTGCATCCCGCAACCTGCTCACACCAGCAAAATCTGAACTCCAATATGACGCTTCTTCCCTTTTTTAGTTTTGTACTGTGCCTCAAAAGTAGATTTTCACCACATATGGGGTATCAGTGTACTCAGGAGAAATTGAACAACAAATTGCATGGTCCATTTATCTCCTGTTTCCCTTGTGAAAATTAAAATGAAAAATTTGGGGCAATTTTTATTATTGACTCTTTCTGAGGGGGTAAGGATGTGGTGCAGAAGTGGAGCTTTTCCAAGAGTGGGCAGTCGTACTGTGGAAGGTTCTGGGAGTGGAGGCAGAGCTGGGGTGGAGCCTGGGCAGAGTCTCAAGGGGCCCTGAAAGTTTTGCCAGTATGGGGCCCTGAAATTCCTGGTGGCAGGCCTGATGGCAGAGCTGGCTGGACTCCTAGGACATGGTCACTGGGTCTGGAGAAGAAAGCGCAATCAGAACTTCCTATTACTGTACACACAGTGCTAGTTCAGAGTTGTGTATACAGTGAACAAGAAGGCAGAGACTGTAAAAAAAACATCCCTGTCTTCTCTCTTGGGAGTCCAGCTATGTTTGACAGCCAGATTCCCTCTTCTTTTTCAATGCAGTGATGTTCTAAAACCTCACTGCAGTTAATAATGTGTACCCCCTGTATATTTATTGTTTATGGGCGATTCAGAATTGGTTAAGGATGGCTGAATCTGTTGAAATTAGAATATCGCTTATTTGTTTAAAATAGCTTGGGAATTCAATCAAATTTAAAAAAAAAATATTCAGTGCAAATCAAATGTGCATTATTATGCTTTGAGATATCATTAGATGACAGAACATAGTAAACATAGGTAAAAATAAAAAAAAACTAAAGTACAAGCTGCGATGAGCCCTAAAGGTAACGTCACACTCAGTGACGCTGCAGCGATCTAGACAACGAGCCGATCGCTGCAGCGTCGCTGGTTAGGTCGCTGGGGAGCTGGCACACAGACAGCTCTCTCCAGCGACCAACGATCAGGGGAACGACTTCGGCATCGTTGAAACTGTCTTCAACGATGCCGAAGTCCCCCTGCAGCACCCGGGTAACCAGGGTAAACATCGGGTTACTAAGCGCAGGGCCGCGCTTAGTAACCCGATATTTACCCTGGTTACCATTGTAAAAGTAAAAAAAAAAACACTACATACTCACATTCTGATGTCTGTCACGTCCCCAGCTTAAGTCAAGCTTTTTGGTCTTTTGGTTTACGTTTGCTTAACATAAATGCTGCTCCACCCAGGACTGCACTTCAAAGTGAAATGAGATGAGGTGATAATTCTTTATCATGAAAGTAGACTTTCCCTAAAGGTACCGTCACACTCAGCAACTTTGCAACGAGAACGACAATGATCTGTGACGTTGCAGCGTCCTGGTTAGCGATCTCGTTGTGTTTGACACGCAGCAGCGATCTGGATCCCGCTGTGATATCGCTGGTCGGAGCTAGAAGTCCAGAACTTTATTTTGTCGCCAGGTCGGCGTGTATCGTCATGTTTGACATCAAAAGCAACGATGCCAGCAATGTTTTACATGGAGCTAACGATCTGTGAGAACGATAAGTGAGTCACCGCTACGTCACTGGATCGCTCCTGCATCGTTCTGGAGCTGCTGTGTTTGACGTCTCTACAGCGACCTAAACAGCGACGCTCCAGCGATCGGCTCGTTGTCTATATCGCTGCAGCATCGCTGAGTGTGACGGTACCTTGAGACATTAATGCCAATGTCACCATTATATTGCCCTAAAATAGCAAGGGCTAAGAATACAATTCTCTAGGAGAAATATACTGCATAGTAAAAAAGGATTTAATCCGGCCATATACCTTCGATGGCTGTCAGCCGTACAATGCTTCTGGCATATAACATCTCCCATACACTGGAGTGCTCATTCGGCCGAGCGCTCCCTCCTTTCCAAAAGAAAGCTGTGGACTGATACGTTGCCTGGCAGCTTATCTCCAGTAGTACATTGCGATCGCCAGTCCAAATTGTGGTGTTTGGCTATGTAATGTAAGCATAGGATAAGACATAGGTTAGGACTTAAGACATAAGGTAGGCAGCATAAGGTAGTGACTGTAGTAGTGCCATTAGGATAAGATAGAGTTCATATTTGGGATTAGGTTATAGTGGGAGGAGCTTAATGTTAGGGCAAGTGACTGCTTCCTGTAGTTAGTGAGATAGGGACGAGGAGCACCGGGGGAGATAGGTGAGTATTGGGGGGGTATCGAGGGCCATCGGGGACCCTATTTCTCTGTCCTCCGATGTGCGATCCCATCGGAGGACAGAGAAATTAAATGGCAAATCGCGTTTTTTTTATTTGTTGCGACCGCCGGTAAACGGTTAATTACCAGCGATCGCAACTCGGGGGTCGGTAAAAACCCCCCGAATCATGTTCTCTGGGGTCTCGGCTACCCTCGGCAACCAAGACCCCAGAGAAAATCCAACTCTGGGGGGCGCTATTCACTTTTTCCACAGCTCCGTTAATTAACGGCGCTGTGGTTTAAGTACCCTTAGCGGCCGCCGTTAAAAGGCGTATCGGCGGTCGTTAAGGGGTTAATTGGTTCTGTTTGTTTACCCTTAGTGACGGAGCCAATTTGCAGCTTAATGACCAGGCCAATTTTTACAATCCCGACCACTGTCACTTTATGAAGTTATAACTCTGGAACGCTTTAACGGATCCTGCTGATTCTGAAATTGTTTTTTTCATGACATATTGTACTTCATGTTATTGGTAAAATTTATTCAATATTACTTGCGTTTCTTTATGAAAAAAATGGAAATATGGCGAAAATTTAAAAAAAATTGCAATTTTCAATCTTTTAACTTTTATGCCCTTAAATCAGAGAGAAATGTCACACAAAATAGTTAATAAATAACATTTCCCACATTTCTACTTTACATCAGCACAATTTTGGAAACAAATCTTTTTTTTTGTTAGGAAGTTATAAGGGTTAAAATTTGACCAGCGATTTCTAATTTTTACAACAAAATTTACAAAACCATTTTTTAGGGACCACCTCACATTTGAAGTCACTTTGAGGGGTGTACGTGACAGAAAATACCCAAAACTGACACCATTCTAAAAACTGCACCCCTCAAGTGTTGTGAATTTACCTTTTGGCTCCCTCTAGTGGCTACTAGTGATTTTACTCTGGGTATGTCATTCATCCCTTGTATGCTCACCTGGGTCGTTAGGTCAGGGGTGTTGCTATATAAGCTCCCTGGACCTTCAGTTCAATGCCTGGCAACGTTGATATCAGAGCTAATCTGTAGTGCTCTGGTCTTCTGATCCTGGTTCCTGCTTGATTAAGCTAAGTCTGCTTTCTTGCTTTTTGCTATTTGTTTTTGTTTGCATTTTTGTCCAGC